>NW_012118599.1:6342863-6344661 GCF_000951035.1 Colobus angolensis palliatus
AGCCGGGATTACAGGTGACCACCACCACACCTGGCTAATTTTTTTTATTTTTAGTTGAGATGGAGTTTTGCCATGTTGCCTTGGTTGGTTTCAAACTCCTGAACTCAGGCAATCCCCACGCTTTGGCCTCCCAAACTGCTAGGATTACAGGTATGAGCCACCTCACCCGGCCAATTTAATTTATTACAATATTTTACATTAATTTGTCAGAATCTAGCGATTAACTATAAGAGAGGATAGAGATAAGGTTAGTTAAGATGACTCACAAGTTTCTGTCTTGTGCAACTGTATAGAGTTGTCTTTCACAGAGATAGAAAATTTGAGATGTGTAATTGGTTGAGGGAGGTTAATTAGGATTCCGTATTTTAATGTGTGTTGAGTTAGAAGATGCTGTTTTTTCATAAGATGATAATAACCATTGAAAATGGACAACATGGATCTAGAGTGCAGGAGAATATTACGGATTTATAATTCATTAGCGTTTTGCTAAGACAGGCACGCTACAGTAGTAAATAGACCCTCCTAGCCTCCCTCATCCCGATTTCGGTGGCTTAAAATAATAGATGTTTAGGTCAAAGTAATGTGTGCTTCTTCTCCATGTGGCCATTCAGGATCCAGAGACTCTCTATCTTGTGTCTCTACCATCTGTAAGACAGTGACTCTCAACTAGGAGTGATTTAGCAATGTCTGGAGATAATTTAGCTCCTTATAATCGTGAGGGATGCTACTGAAGTCCGCATAGAAACCAAAAATCTACCAAACATCCTGCAACACACAAGATAGCTCTCATAATAAAGAATTACCTGGCCCAAAATGTGCCAGGTAATTCTCTATCAATAGTGCCAAGGTGGAGAATCCTTGCTCTGAACTTTATCGTATAACTCATGTAGAAGAGGACAGAACACAGAGAAAAGTGCATCACTGATTTTTACTGGTAAATCCTGGAAGTAGCAAGTATCACTCCCACTCTTCCTCTGGAGATAACTTAATCACATGACTACAAACAGCAAGAAGTTTAGTCTAGGTCAGAGACTGGCAAACTATGGCCCTCAGGACTAATCCAATCAGCTGCCTACTTTTGTAAATGATGATTTATTGGAACACAGTCATTGCCATTTGTTTACATATTGTCTATAGCTACCTTCACGCTACATCATCAGAGTTGAGTAGTTGCAACAAAGACCACATGGCCTGCATAGACTAAAATATTTACTATTGGGCCCTTTATTTTAAAAAAATTGCCAACCTCTCATATGGGAATATACGGCAGGACAAAGGAAAAGTGGACTTTGCTAGATGACGATCGGTCTCTGCCACAAGAAGAGACATGTAACTGAAATTATGGCAGGACATTATGTTGCCCAGAGAGAATGCTGATGGTGAGAAAACAAAGGACAATATTTAAACCCACAGTTAGGATTTATTGACAGTAAGACATCATGACTGAACTTGGAAGGAAGACTAAACCTAAATTTAGAACATACCTCAGTGCCTGTTTTCCAAATAGCTCTTGATATAAAAAAAGATTAAGGAAATGTAATATTAAAGAATAGCTTTGAAAACTTACATTAGGTTCTAACTGGCAATAACCAACATGGCCACATTAAACTTTTTTTCTTCTGACCTTCTGGGGATTTATTTAGGTATTTCAATTTTTCTTTTTTCTTTTTTTTGTTTTTGAGACAGAGTCTCGCTCTGTTGCCCAGGCTCACTGCAAGCTCCACTTCCCAGGTTCAAACCATTCTCCTGCCTCAGCCTCCCGAGTAGCTGGGACTACAGGCGCCCACCACCACGCCCG
>NW_012118599.1:6346247-6366014 GCF_000951035.1 Colobus angolensis palliatus
AAAAAAAAAAAAAAAAAAACCTCCTTCTTCTTTGTTCTTTCCCCCAACCACCTGTGGACTCTTTTCTGGTCTCCAGTGTGTGTGGTGTTGTCAGGGAGTTTTGGGGGCAGGTGGAAGTAATAAGGTCTTGACCGAGATGCTTTCAAACCTCAAGTCCCCTCTAGAGCCTAAGATTTTGAAATTGAAAATTTTTAAGAAAGTTTCTTTAAAAACTTTTGTTGCCTGCATTCTTCTGGGTCACATTCCTTCCCTGAGGCAGTAAAGGCAACATGTTAGCTGCCCCAGAATGTGGAAGGAAGGGAGGAATATCCAGAAATACAAGGTGTGTCTGTTAATTTTCAAAATAGCTTACTGCCCCAAATGTTTTTAAGTCTCCTAGAAGGCTAAAGCTCCTTTTCCCTGGTCTCTAGCTTCCTGTTTCCCTGATCACAACTCTCTTCCTCAATTTTTCACCCTTCCATCTCCCCCCATCTCCTATTTCCTAGATCCTGGTCTGGCTTGTACTGGGCACCCTGTGTGTATTTTCATCATGACACATACCATATTTGAATAGCTATTATCTTCATAGGAGATTATGAGAAGCTTGACATCAATTAAAAATATTCTATTTCATTCTGTATCTTCAGTCTCTAGGACGAAGCCTGGCATAGAAAGGGTCCAATAAGCTGAAGACAAACTGATCTCTGGATAAAAAATGATTTGTCCAAAATCTAAGTATTAAAGACAGTAGCTAATATTCACATAGCACTAACATGCCCCTTTTCTGGTCTAAACAGTTTAGATACACCAAGTCTTTGATTCTGACAGTAATTCTGTGAGTAGGTATCTACTATCATCCTCATTTTGCAGGTGGGAAAATGGAGGCACAGAGAGGTGTGGCAACTTGCTCAGAATCACACAGTAGCAAGTAAGAGAGCCTTGATTTGAACCAGGTAGTGGCTTCTAGATCATACTCTTAGACACTAGGTCATGACACCTCTCACATATTGACTTGACTTTTGTAAGGAGATGGTACACTCATTGTGTAAAGAATTCAGATGTGTAATATATTTTTAAATTCCACTGCTCTAAAATGCTTCCAAAGAGGCATAGAAGCAAGAAAATATAGGAAAATGTTTTGTATTACCTTACTCATTATTAACAAGAGTAGTTTATTGTCACATTTATCTTAAAAGTGCTAAGTGACAGAGGGCTGAACTCTTATCACTGTTACACTTGGATCAGGGTACTCATAGGTCCTAAAGGGTCTTATTTTATTACAGACATTGAAGATAATATATTCTCAAAAAATGGGAAAAAAAGGAACTGAAAAGCCGGGAAGGATTATCTCTATTTTTAAGGCATCTAAAAAGAAGGCAGAAGAAGAATAGACGAGGCACCCTTGCAGTGCTCTGATTTTTCCAGAGAAGAAAAATAGAGAGTCATTGAATTTTCATTAATTTTTCTGAAGTCAGCACACTTAAGTCAAATGGTAACTCTGATGACATATCCATGATAGTTGCATTAAATGAATTATTGAAACAGTCTTAAAATAAGCATATCTTTGTATAAAAGTTTGACTTATTTCATTAAGTTTTAAATATAAAACTGTTATGCTGTCATTAATTTGGGGTAAGTATGAGAGATTTGAATACATTTTCTGGGGAAGTAATAGTTTATCTGAAAAAATATTTCCATTATTTATCATAATATTAAAAATCAGAAAGATTTTTTCAAGCTATTTTCTTTTATTTTTTATTTATTTATGTTTTTTCTTTCCTTTTTTTTTTTTCTAAGTCTCGTTCTTGTCACCCCAAGCTGGAGTGCAATGGTGCAATCTCAGCTCACTGCAAGCTCCATCTACCAGGTTCAAGCGATTCTCCTGCCTCAGCCTCCCGAGTTGCTGGAATCGCAGGCAACTGCCATCACACTCGGCTAATTTTTGTATTTTTAATAGAGACGGGGTTTCACCATGTTGGCCAGGCTGGTCTTGAACTCCTGACCTCGTGATCCACTCGCATAGGCCTCCCAAAGTGTTGGGATTACAGACGTGAGCCACCACACCCAGTCCAAGCTATCTTCTTTTACTGTAAACTATAATAAAGGTAATAACTTCACTTTTGTTGAAATCCTAATACCTAACTAGTGTTCTTTATTGTTCCATATGAAATTATCTATTTGAAACCAGTGTGTCATCTTGGAAATATTTTCTTATTCAAATAAAAATAATTATTCATAAATTACAATGGAGGAAGCAAACCAGATTAAAGCACTGAGAACTGAAAAAAAAAATCAAAATTAAAAGGTCCTTTGGCCCATTTTGGACAAAGAACACACACATATTCATTTATTCATTTATTTAAAAAGTGTTGAGTACCTATTATATACAAGGCAAAAATTGGTATGTTAACAATGTCTATTAGAATATGATAATGATTCTAAACATGACCAGTCCATCAATTCTTTTATATCCTAATGGCTGGTTAAGTTAAAAGATGGGTGCTGTCCATTTAAGGCTCTTAAAACACCCAACATCCTGGTAAATAATATGCACTATAGTTATATTTTTGTTTCCAAGGCTCGTAAGTAATAACATCCCATTGAGGTGTTTAGAACCCCAACTAGTCACAGGTAAAGGTGAAAAAGTAAGCTGGTAATATAAGCCAGATCTAATTTTTTGTCTGCTTATTGTTGAACATTTGACATGGTATATAACTACATAAAGTACCTAGCAGATATGCACATCAAAATGCCATATTAAATACATATGTATTGTTAATAATAAATAGAATAAAAGCAAGTTAATGTGGAAATTTAATTGAGGAAGTAGTCATCCACATTATCTGTATATAACTTTCCTACTATTTATTAAACTGAAATATTGATCATTTTTATTTCATGTGTATATTTTACAATATGGGAAATTTTATGGAAGATTAAATCATATATTTTGTGAGAAAATTTGGAGCTGCAGCAGAATTTTGGCTTTATTCTATTTTGTTTCAAAAAAACTTTAAGCCATGAATAATAGAAAAATTTAAAAAATGGAACTAAACACATGAAATCACAATTCATTATTTCACATTTCTTTATATTAAGCTCTTCTATTATGGAATTCCTTAGTAGTGTTTTCTGTTCATTAAATTTAAGCTAGGAAATTTAATTTTTCATTGGTATGGTTCTACTTTTGTGTACAAGATTGAAGATCAAGGTCAAATAATTTTTAAGAATTATTGTTAGGTAAAAATAGTTTTTGTGATCTCTACATGAAAATTCTTGAGCTATTTCCCCTCAATTAAAAATAATACTAATATTTTCCATGAGGTTATAATATGATAGAGGCTTTTAAAGAGTAATTAAATATGTTAATGAGAGGAGAATGTTCTCGTCTTAAACTGTCAGGAGTCCACATATTAATAAAAACATTCTTTTCTTCTTTTTACATAGACAATGACTTACATTTTTATTGGCCTAGAAGCTTGAGAATTGTTAACAGTAGAAAGGTTAGTACAATGTGATACCAATCAGGTTTCTTGACATGTTCAGGTTTATATGGACCAAACTTTCATTCAATTATCCCCTTGCCTTTGCAGCCAGGAACCTCTTGTTTTCAGTGTCTTAACTAAAGGACAATGAAGTTATAAAAACAAGCTATGAAAAAAGAAAGCATCTTAAAAGCAAAAGTTTTCTCTGATCATTGTTTCTGTTTTCTTTATTGAACACAGACCTGAATGCTTTTGTGCCTCTAAAGGTTTAGAACACAGCCATCGGGCAGGTAGAAGAAGCACCAAAGCAGAAAAAAGAAGGCTCTCATCTTAATCATACAATCGTTGGCCACCAGCACTTCAAGGGGCCTCCCCTAGGTCCCTGTTCTCTTCTGGCATTTCTGAGAAGCAGGACTTCCCAGAAAGATCACTGTTCCTATTCCTATGTTTTTCCAGGCAAAACAATGCCACTGCTTTCCATCAGGAGCCCAACAGAGGCAAAGCTACTCTTTCCTATAACCTGCCCTGACCCACTAAATGCAGTGGGTCTGTTTTCTTGAATTGCTAGGGTGGTGATGTGAAGAGAATGGATAGAAGAGTTCATCTCTTATCCCTTCAGTAATATGCTTTTAGCTATTGGGGTGGGGTAAATGGACCTGGGATTGGGTGGGAATGTCATAGATATAAGAAAGTTTCCTGGAATTTTTAAATACCACCAAGGCACTGGTAGTTAAGTGGGCTAGGGGTGATCAAAATTTTAGATCTGTTGTCAATTCACAGATTCATAACTGCCCTTTTCAGTTACCCAAACATTTATTAATAGACTAATTTCCAGATTGATCTATTCAGTGGAATGAGGCACTCTTCAGTTAAAGGGAGTTAAGTTGACAGACTGGAGCTGTAAGTACTGGTGGTAGATTCCAGTTTGGTCATGCTTTCTGATCCCTACCTACATAGTTGGGTAAGAAAGTGCATCAGTTAGATGTGAAAAAGCATGTGCTGCCTCTCCAAAGTCCAGAAGTGCTTAAAAACTGTGGTGTATATAATTCAGACAATAAGTTACGTGCACAAAGGAGTTTATCATAACATAAAATTAAAAGGTGACAATTTCATCACACAGTTACACTGCTGTTATCCTTTTTTTTTTTCTTTTTTTGGTTTTGTCCTTTTTTGTTTCATTTTTCATTTCCATTTTTGTTTTTTATGGAGAATTGGGGAAGGGTAGAGATTTGGTCCACTGAAGATTAGTCACCCTCAATGATATATATATTAGAAAAAATATCAGCAGCAAGACTCTCTGGAAATAGATTCTGTTTGATGTAGCTAGTCTGTCTTTTCTGTTTTGCCCTCTTTCACAGCAGCCTCTGAAGTTTTCCGCAGGGGGGCTTTCTCCGAGTTGGCATGTCCTTGGCCAGAATCCGCTGCTCCGCCGTTTTTGTGAGTAGTGTGTTTTTCCAAGTAGTTCAGCATTTCACTGAGAACTGTTTGGAAAGTGCTTAGAGCTGCACATATTGCCGGAGTCCCAAAGCCATGAGTGATCAAACTGGAAATGAGAAGTGACAGGAAAAAAGAGGTGAATGATTTGCAGTATCATGTGAAATAGCAAATCCCTCCATATAATTCAGAACATTCAATTAAACGGGTATTTATTGTGTTCCTAAATGATGCTAAGCATTGTGGAAGATACAACACAGTTGAAGGTATTGCTCTCAACTACATAAGAAATATAGGACCCATTTGGAAGACTTGCCATTAATAGAGTTGATATGCACTAATTATTACCAAGTCTAAATATTCAACACATGACTTGATTCTCTACCTCATTAAGAAGTAGTTAGAAAACACACCTTTAGATTCCATGTGTGGAAACATCGTGCTTTCAAGAATGCCCTATTATGGCATAGACTATACATGAAGAAATTATAATTGGCTAAGTGTGCCTCATGGCTAGCTGTCCCTCTGACTTCATTCTCCTTTTCCATAGAAATGTACTTTTATCCAGGCATATGGCCATCCAGATGGAGACTACATTTCCAAGCTTCTTTTGCAGTGAGTTTTGGACCTGGGACTTAACCTACCCACAATGTAACATAAAGAGAAGTGATACATGCAATTACCACTTGCTTAAAAGGGTAGCTATGCCCTATGTAGATAATCACTTAAGTGGCAGGGACAAAACAAGATAGAAGGAAATGATTCATCTCTAGACTCCTAAATGAGAGAGAAATAAAACCCCGTCTTACGTAAGCCACTCAACATTTAGGTCCCGGAAACTAACTAACCAATAACAAAAACTAATAAGCAAATGTAAGGAATGTTATGGTAACCTCAGCATAGGTAGTTCTTCCAACCATGACAAATGTCATCTCTGGTTGAACAAACACATAGCTGTAGCTTTACTCTTTGTGAGCAGAAGCTACCCAGATTGTTCACTTATGTTAACTGTCCTGAAGTGACACTCTGCCAGTTTGCTTCCTATGTCTTATAATAATATAGAAAAACATCCTTGTCACATAGTATGCCCATGTTATAATATATATACAACATTGTGCATATGTGTATAGTACATTTAATAAATAAAGCAATTAACTGCTTAAGTCCTAATTTGTAACTGTTATTAGGACATTAGTAGTTTTTAAATCAGATAGTACCACCCTTCATAATACTTTAGCTACCTAGAGTTATATTTCTTAAGTTACATAATCTTTAACAGCAAAAATAATAATATTTTATAATAATGCAAATGAAGGATTTGGGGTTTAAGGCAGCCTATTAATATGCCTCAGTTGAGGTAATAGTAGGATCCACCACGTGGGGTTGTTGTTTTTATTAGTCTACGCAAAGGGCTCAGGAGGATGCCAGATCTAAATGAAGTCTTCGATAAATGATAGAGATTGTTGGCTGGATATATTTTCTGGGTAGAGGGTAAAATTTCTGCATGTCCCTCCTTATTCCACAGGTTGTTACCATCTTTCTTCCGAATATATTACAAAGTTTGCCCTATGCCTCCATCATAGTTAACATACATTAAAAAGAAAAAAGAAAATTCCAATCTCTGATTATGTAGGAAACAAGAATGGCCAATGCTTAAGCAATTATGTACACCAAAGTTTATAGTGTAAGACATCATCACTGCTCAAGTACTATATCCACACCTCTGCTGCAAGAAATTGCATTGCCAAGCAGGAAAAATAATTTAAGCTGTATTTCTACAATGAGACAACTAGAGAGGAAGTCAAATAATTTGAAATTTATCTGGGATCTTGGACAACAAATGGAATTGTTGGAGTGGTGGAAGAATTAATCATGGTGATGCCCACAAAAAGAACTGGGTAAAGCCAACCATTAATGTCCAGATGTTTGGCCCCAGGCACAAACTGTCTCTTTTCTCATGTTTTATTCCTATTTAGAGCTTCTTTTTTTATTTTCTTCTATATTGGCATGTCCTCTTTGTTGTGACTCATTTCTTCATCTATAGCAGAATATAAAATATTACTTAGTTTCACTGGGTATTATTGAAGTTAATATCTCATTTTTGAGTTCTGAACATATGTCAAGTCCTATTCTAAGTTTTTTAAATCTGTATCACTTCATATAATTCTATTTACAACACTAAGAACTAGACAATATTATTTCCATTTTACAGACGATCTGAGTCCCAGAGAAGTTAAATAATTTGCCTGAGAAACGGGATATTCTGTACTTATGTTCCTCCCAGGCTGAGGGTACATTTTACTCCTCTTCTCTGAGCAATCACATTTTCTGTGGGCAGTTTAACTCAGTTCCTCTGACTTAACTTTGTACTTGGGCAGCCTTGTTGGCTTGTAAAATCAGATGCTTTTTACTCACTTTCCTGTCGAAGAGCAGCGTTTTTAAAATCAAGCATAGGTAGGTAGTTATACATAAATGCTTTTATTATCCACTTTGAGAAAATAGCTGTTTCTGTATTTAAAGATTCCTCTTAAGCTGGTATCACTTCTTGACTGATGGGCTTTCTTGTTCCAAAATATGGATCTGATCATTAGCAGTTTGCTTTGTCATCTTTGCCTTGGATTGAGAACCAAGTGTACCAAGTCCTCACATTGGCTCTGACTTCACGCACTTTGTGATTTGGGGGAAGTTATTTAGCCTTGTAAAATGACAGTAGTCTAACAAGAACATCTGCTAGGTTCTTTCCAACTCTAAGCTTCAATTTAAGAGTATAACATGTTTGGCCGGGTGCAGTGGCTCACGCCTGTAATTCCAACACTTTGGGAGGCCGAGGTGGGCGGATCACGAGGTCAGGAGATCGAGACCATCCTGGCTAACATGGTGAAACCCCATCTCTACCAAAAACACAAAAAATTAGCCGGGGGTTGTGGCAAGCACCTGTAGTCCCAGCTACTCAGCAGGAGAATGGAGTGAACCTGAGAGGCAGAGGTTGCAGTGAGTCGAGATCGCACCACTGCACTCCAGTCTGGGCAACAGATCGAGACTCTGGCTCAAAAAAAAGAAAAAAAAAAAAAAGAGTATAACATGTTTATGGTGTTCTTAAAATCAAGCACATGGACAGAGGTTACAGAAGTTGAAAAACCACTTCAGGGCTGGGCGCAGTGGTTCATGCCTGTAATCCCAGCACTTTCGGAGGCCAAGGTGGGCAGATCATGAGGTCAGGAGTTTGAGACCAGCCAGATTAACATGGTGAAACTCCGTCTCTACTAAAAATACAAAAAAAATTAGCTGGGTGTAGTGGCACACACCTGTAATCCCAGCTACTCAGGAGAACATCTTGAACTCGGGTGAGATCATGCCACTGCATTCCAGCCTGGGCAACAGAGCAAGGCTTTGTCAAAACAAAACAAAACAAAACAAAACAAAAACAAAACCCCCACTTCATTCAACAAAGAACTCTAAAATCAATTGTAGGATATTCAATATAAAAAAAGTCATCTTGACTTTCATGACCTTAAATGTCATCTTTCAATATGAAAAACATTATGTAAATTTTGTTAATTACCTTAATTTAACATTACCTGCATATTAAAAATATGCATAGCACACTGCACAGAATGATAATAAATGTAAGGCAGAGATTCTTTTCTAGCAGATTTCAGAGAAATTTATGAATCCCAATAATTAAAGTAATCTAATGTACTACAATAATATAAAAGAAGTATGCAATCACAGTATGTTTTAAAAAGTTCTGGGAATATCATGCTATGCTTTTAGCCCCAGTCATTCCAGAAAAATGGGTATGTATCTCATTCACAGTGACATACAGAAAAGGAGAGGGCTGGATTCAGTGGCTCATGCTTATAATCTCAGAGCCTTGGGATGCCAACAAGGGAGGATCGTGTAAGCCCAGGAACCTGAGAGTACAGAGAACTATGATTGCACCATTGCACTCTAGCCTGGGCAACAAAGTAAATCTCTGTCTCAAAAGCACAAAAAAAAAAAAATAAAAAATAAAAAGAGGAGGGAGGAATAATGTAGAATCTTAAAAAAATTAAAGAAAAATAGAAATAGAAGGTCTGATTTTTGATCCTAGACAGAAAAAAAAAAAAAAAAAGACTAAGGTCACCTGCAAGGTAACAAACTATAGTCAAATCTTCGAACTCTTTGATAATAGAGATGATTTTCACCTTTGGAAAATATTTTTCAGTTACAGGTTTGATGTTTAAGTTACCCTTGGCATTTGCACATAATTTCATCAGATTACTGATGAGAGCACATTTCACATGCAAATATCACCAAGGTTAAATAGCAGCCGTGATGGTTTGAAATAGGCAGTCAAAATATAGAAGTTATTTTAAATTCTAAATTCTAAAACTCTATCCTCAATGAGGCCATGGAGACAACTTGCATTGTGTTAGATAAGTCATGTCTATGCTACATTTGTAAAAGAATAGTGACTATAGAGGATTCGCAGGTCATATCAGCTTTCTTAATGTTTCCCAAGTCGCCTTCCTTCACCCTATGTAATCATGTGCTCTATTACCTTATTTTTGTAAAGTTTATCTCGTTTATTTCTTTTTAATACCCAAACATGACAGTTATTCCTATTTGTGTGTGTTGTGTGTCCTTCCTTTCTCAGTCAATTGAAATTCCACTCAAAGAATCTCACAATTTCTTTGATGATACTGATGAAAAATGGATTAGTTTCCTCGTGCCTGGCTTAAGATATTGAAAAACAGCTGTGTTACTTCCAAAGGATAGAAACTTGCCAAAGTGATGAGAGGACTTAAATAAAATTCTGGGGAGAAAGAAGTAACAATCCCCAAACAAATGTAAAACTATAGCACAGAGAGGACAATGGGAAGAAAACAGGTGAGGCTAAACTCCCACTCACCAAGTGAGGAAGAGGAATGGGAATAACATTGGTAGCATCAGAGCGTAACTGACAATGAAAGTATATCAGATTTTTACTGCAAGTGGTAAATCATGTCCCTCATAATAAAGACCATATATGACAAGCCTACAGCTAACATCATACTCAATAGTAAAACGCTGAAAACTTTTGTCTAAGATCAGGAACAAGAAGACGGTGCCCACTCTTACCACTTTTATTGCTATTTAACATAGTACTGGCAGTCCTAGCCAGAACTATTGGGCAAGAAAAAGAAATAAAAAGCATCCAAATCAGAAAGGAAAAAGTTCAGTTGTTTCTGTTTGCAGATGATATGATTTTAGAAAATCCTAAAGACTCCGTGAAAAATTGTTATAATAAGTGAATTCAGTAAAGTTTCATGATACAAAAATCAGTTGCATTTCTAAGGAGTACCAATGGACTGTGTGAAAAAAAGAAATTAAGAAAGCAATCTCATAGTATCAAAAGGAATAAATACTATCAAAAAGAATAAAATACTTAGGAATAAATTTAACCACAGAGGATTCAAGATCTGTACACTAAAAATTATAAGACACTAATGAAAGAAATTAAAGAAAGCACAAACAAATGGAAAGAGATAACCTGTGTTTATGCATTGGAAGCATTAATTTTTTTTAAATGTCCATACTAAAACCAGTCTATGGATTAAGTGCAACCCCTACCAAAATTTAAACAGCATTTTCACAGAAATAGGAAAAACAACACTAAAATTCATTGGGAACAACGAAAGACCCTAAATAGCCAAATCTATCTTGAGAAACAAAAACAAAGATAAAAATATCATGCTTCTGATTTCAAATTATATTACAAAGCTATAGTAATCAAAACAGTATAGTGCTGGCATAAAAACAGACACATAGACCAATGGAACAGAATGAGTCTAGAAATAAGCCCTCATGTATGTAGTAAGCTAATCTTTGACAAGATTTTAATGAATACATAATGGGGAAAGGATAGTCTCTTCAATAAATGGTTCTAGAAAAACTGAATATCCCCATGCCAAAAAATAAAATTGGATCCTTACCTTACACCATACACAGAAATGAACTTAAAATTGATTAAAAACTGAAATGTAATAAAAGACCTAAACTATAAATCTCCTAGAAGAAAAAATAGGAAAAAGTATTTTTGACATTGGTCTGGGCATTATTTTTTGGATATGACACAAAAAGCGTAGGCAACAAAACCAAAAATAAGTAAATGGGATTCGGTCAAATGAAAAACACTTCTGCACAGTAAAGGTAACAATCACAAAATGAAAAGGCAACCTACAGAATGGGAGAAAATATTAGCAAACCATACATTTGATACAAGAATTAATATCTAAAATATATAAGGAGCTCATGCAACTCAATAGGTTAAAAAAAAATAACCTGATATTAAAAATGGGCTAAGGACACAAACATACATTTTTCCAAAGATGACATACAAATGGATAGTAAGTATATGAAGAGATGCTCAACATCACTAATCATCAGTGATACACAAATTAAAACCACAATGAGATGTCACTTCACATCTGTTAGGATGGCTATTTTCAAAAAGCTGAGAGATAAGTTGTGGTGAGGGTGTAGATAAAAGGGAACCCTGTACTCTGTTGGTAGAAAAGCAAACAGGTGCAGCCATTATGCAAAACACTATGAAAGTTCCTCAAAAACCTAAACACTAGAATGACAACATGATCCTGCAATCCCCTTTCTGGGTATATATCTAAAGGAAATAAATATATCTGAAAGAGATATCTAAACCCCATGTCCATTGTAGCATTATTTCTAATAGTCAAGATG
Organism: Colobus angolensis palliatus; assembly: GCF_000951035.1. Lineage (NCBI taxonomy): Eukaryota > Metazoa > Chordata > Mammalia > Primates > Cercopithecidae > Colobus > Colobus angolensis. The sequence continues at coordinate 6,357,866 of NW_012118599.1, forward strand.
GGGAAACAACTTAAGTGTCTTGTAGAAGACACTATATATATATATACAACGGAATATTATTTAGCCATAACAAAGAAGGCAATTTTGCCATTTTGACAACATGAATGAATCTGGAAGACATGATACTAACTGAAATAACCCAGAAACAGAAAGACAAATACTGCATGGTGTCATTTATATGTGAAATCTAAAAAAGCCCAGAGTAGAGGGTTGTTGTCAGAGGCTAAGAAGTAACAGAAATGGGGCGATGTTGGTCAAAAGGTACAAACTTTCAGTAATAAGATGAATAAGTTCTGGGCACCTACTGAATAGCATGGTAGCTATAGTTAGGAATCGTGCATTATATATTTGAAATTTATTTATATTCAAGATATAATTAAGAGAGTATATCTTAAGTGTTGTCACCACACACACCCAAAATGTTACTATGTGAGGTGATAGATGTATTAGCTTGATTGTTGTGATCATTTCACAATATATATCAAATCATCATATCCTGCATCTTAAATATATATAATTTGTATTTGTCAATTATACCTCAATAAAACTGGTAAGAAAATAAACAGGTCTGAGATGGAAAACTATTATTATCAATACATACTTCACCTGACATTATCTGCCAGCAGTTGGGTATTAGTCACCTCCAGGAAGCATCTAGCCTGGGGAAGAAGGGGTGGGGACACCAGTTTCTGGAGTAATATTTTTTCCTTAAACAATTTTATTTACATTTATTTTAATCACAAAACTAATTCCTTTATTTTTATTTTTATAGATTTAAGGGATATAAGTGTAGTTTAATTGCATGGATATATTGCACAGCAGTGTATGTAATAATTGAATTAAATGAACAGCTAAATGTTTCTTGGTTTCATTTGGGAATCTCTGATGCCCAAATCTGTAGGGTTTTGTTTCAAAGTTTTGCTCCAAGAATGAGAAAAAGGAATAGCGCAGATAGGCCCAATGTTTGCAGGGAAGAGTATTCTGTTAGCATATGAAAGATTAAATAGTAACTAAATTCTTTGCTTTCTTTTCAGAGTTCAATCTTTAAAGCTGGCAATAGTATAATGAATGAAGTTGAGACCATTTTGTTAAGTCTAGAAATCACCTATTTATGGATAAAGAAAACACAAGCACATGTTTCAGAGACAATGAAGTTGTTAGGTAATCTTTAATCTTTGAGAAATCCTGGAAGATGAGACATAAAGTAGTAAAATTAAACAGAGAGACATGCCTTAATAGTTAAAGCAGGGGGGAAAAGATTTTAGAAACTCTGGTTTATTAAATTATATTTAATTAGTCTAACACATTTCTGTAATGGGATAGTTTCAAAATTTGAATTTATCAAGATTGAATTTGCATATGGTAATATTTACTCTTTTCAGATTTACAGTTGGTTGAAATTTAACAAGCCCACACAGTAGTGTAACTACCACCATTACTCAAATCTCCCAAGCCCCAGCTCCTGGCAATCACTGCTCTAGTTTTTGTTCCTATAATTTTCACGTTTCCCCAGTTTCATATAAACTGAATCATGAAGTCTATAGACTTTCATGACTGGCTTCTTTCATTTAGTATAATAATTTTCTGATTCATTTATGGTGTATTTATCAATATATTGTTTCTTTTTATTGCTGGCAAGTATTCCATTGAATGGATTTATGACAATTTGTTCACAATAGGTTATTAAAAAGCTGAAGTGTTAGTATTTAAAAAGTAGAAGTAGGCCGGGCGCGGTGGCTCACGCCGGTAATCCCAGCACTTTGGGAGGCCGAGGCGGGCGGATAGAGACCATCCTGGCCAACATGGTGAAACCCCGTCCCTAATAATACAAAAAAATTAGCCGGGTGTGGTGGCGGGTGCCTGTAGTCCCAGCTACTCGGGAGGCTGAGGCAGGAGAATGGTGTGAACCCGGGAGGCGGAGCTTGCAGTGAGCCGAGATTGCACCACAGCACTCCAGCCTGGGCGACAGAGCAAGACTCCGTATCAAAAAAAAAAAAAAAAGAAGTAATCACTGAAATGCTGCATGGATTTAGTAAGATATGTAATAAAGTAACTGCATTTCCTTTTACAAATGAGTTATTAGAGCAGTAGCAATATAATTGAATGCAGGATTTCAGCAATGCATCTAACAAAGTCTCCCCACATACTGTATAAAAAGTTGGAGGGGAGGAGGAAGGTAAGCTAGATGACAGCAAAGTAAGGCAAATTCACAGCTGGTTGTACAATGACACCCATAGTGTGGATGTAAGGGCAGTTGTCAACCTTGAAAGATGTCTCTTGTGGAGTGCTGCAAGGCTGTCATTAATCCCACTCTGCTGGACACGTTAATTAACAATGTGATTGAAGCCATCATAGATTTTTAGCTTAATGGCTGGTATTAAAATAGAGAGGAAAGTTCCTGCATTGCGTAACAGAACCAAAGTTCTGAAAAACCTTAACGTGATAGACAGCTTAATTGGTGGGCCAAAATCAATGATAGGAAATTTAGGGGAGATTAAGGAAAACATGGCCATTTGGGTAAAAAGCAAATTAGTGTTGCAATATACTAAGAAGGAGATCTGAACTCAAGGGCTATTCATAGGAAAGAGCTTTATGAAATCAGTAAGCCTAAATTAAAAAGGCAAAGGTCAAAATTTGAGGTTTGGAGCATAGTTAGGCGGACTTAGAGAGACTACGTCTACCTTGGACTACATTCTCATTCATTTTCTCTTTCTTTCTGTCTCTCTCTGTCTCTAACTAGATTACAGCTCAGTGATTTCATTTTCCTATTACTAATTTCACACTGAGGGGCAGAAAGGCTCTGACAACTTGACTGTGAACAATACCATCACCTGCTGAGAAAATTCAGACTAGGGTAGTTTATGGCACCTGATGTTAGGGAAAATGCAACTTATATTTAACAGTCATCTCCCTAATTTTATTCATGGTTTTAAAAGCTCCTATTTTGCTAGACCTCCCAATTAACATTCTCTAAAGTACCTTTCTTGCAACATAAAGCATCTCCTCAAATTGGCTCAGTTCAGGAAGGAGGTAACTGTTTACTGGATTCAGGGGTGAAGCTCTACTTTTCCGTTTTCCTCTCAAGCGTCAGGTTTCTTCCCTAAGTGTTTACATTTCAATGATTGGAAGAACACCACTGGGTAGAGTAGCCATTTCTAGGGAGATTTTGCACTCGTGTGTGTAGTGTGTTTGTGTGTGTGTGTGTGTGTATGCATATATGTGTGAAAGAGAGTGAAAGAGTGTGTGTGTACCTGTGGACTTGTATTGGTTTTGCCTTTTTATAAAATGGCATCTTCTTGACCGGTGGCCTTGACCTGAATGTTTTACTGATACAGTCTGTAACTTTTTACATGGAAATGTATTGCAACCATTCAAACTGTATTCTCTAACGGTGGGTGTCAAAACTATAGAAATTGAGGCTCAGAAATGAAAGAAAAGAGGTAGAATAGAGGGTGGAAGAAAAGAGACTGCTGTTGGAAAGAAAATATATTTTAATCCTTTCTTCTTTTTCCCTGTGTGGTTTTGCTAATAAGATGGTAGCAACAACCCATTTTTAACTTGGACAGTGTTTATACTTAGAAATCGCTTGACATTAATGACAAGAACCTATCAGAAAATTCCATATAATAGGAATTTCACAAACTTCTATTCGCGCCTTATAATCCCTGGTTAACTGCATTTCTTGCTCATGGTCAAGGCCTTACCTACATTTATCTTTAAAATCTCCAAAGCTTCAGTTCTTACTTAGAATGTAAGCTAGTATAGGATTCTGAATGTTAGAGGAATAAGAGCCAATTTACTTTCTCTAATCTAAGTAAGTATAGTTTACATTTCACTAGCTTAATTGTATGCTAGATAAATGCTACAAAGCTGTGTCCATATTTTTCTAATTGTCCTTCAAAAATGCTTTATCTTTACTTTAATTGATTTGTCTAAACTAATTTAAATTAGACCACTAAAGCAATTTTCTAAAACATAGCCTGAAGCAACCTTCTATGGAATCCTCTCCTGAATTCTTCCTATCTTGGCAAGAGTTGTGCCTGGTATCCAGCACCTTTCTACCTACTAAGCAAACACTGATTCGATATGTGTTATAAAGGAAATGAAAGTCTGTTTAGTATTTGTCACTGAAGATTAGATCACTCAGTTGTGTCTTCCAGCCATAGATAAATTTTTCTAGCTTTCTTTTGGGGTACAAAAAGCTGGAGGTAATAGACACTATCGTGCTACAAACTAGAAGACTGAAAATCAATAGAAAATAGCCTGCCATCATCATTTAAGTAATTTGACTAAAAGCTAATTTCATTTTGTAAAGTTTCAACTTTTTACCTGAAAAAGCAAGCAAGCCTTTTTCTTCACTTTTTTTTTTTCTTTTTTGGTGTGTGTGAAGGTTGAAATGGTGTTTGGGTTATTATTCCTATTATTTTGTTATATTGCATCATTCCAGTGGGTGTTTACTATCACTAATCTTTTGATTTCTAGAATAGCATACCGATGCCACTCAGTTCTACTTTTTGCCCTCTGGGAAGCATGCAAACAGTAAGATTTAAATGCAAGACAAATCTCCTTTTCCTTTCCTCTGAGATTATTCAGTTACTACAGGCTTAGGTCCAAGTGCAGTCTATAATCTCACTACAGTGTTAGGTGGCCACCAGATAAGTGCCTTCTACTCATGAGAACAGCCCAGTAGAGAGGGAGTCTGGGGAACAGACCTTCAACAACAGCAGCAAAGAATTGTAGGTCTTCTCTGCCCCACCTTACTTCCTCTCACAGCTCTGAGTATTAGACACTTTATTTCTAAAGCAGCACAACTTCTAAATATAGGCCATGAAAAGAGACCCTTACGTGCTTGAGGATAAGCATGTAACTGAGGCTTATCCTCCAGAACTCAATGGCATCTATTCTTTGTAGCCTAAATGATTCAGAAAACAGATGAAAGGTGAAACCAGTTGATGGTGCTTATTTTCTACATAGATTATCTTATCTCGTGGTCCCAAGTACTTTTACAATGGAATTTAATTAAGATACACAAAGTATCTAGTTCTCTGGTGGTGAAGAATCATTGACATCTACTCATTAAGCAAAGCCTTGACAACACTCCCAAATGTTTTGTGGTTTCTCAGTTGGTGGTTCTCAACCGTAGATGCATATAAGAAATCTCTCACAAATCTTATTTCAAAAATAGTAATATATGGACCCCACCCCCAAGACCTTGGTTTAATTGGTTTGGGATGAATCCAAAGCATCAGTATTTTTTAAACAACCCTCATTCCATTTAAATGCAGAGAAAAAATTTAGTATGTTTCCTTAGGACCAAGAAATAACGCCTAACTATTATGTCTGCATTCCTCCTTGGGAAAAAGAGGGTGATAAACTTCTGCAGCATTTCCCACAAGACCTTCTGCAGAATCTTAGTGTTACGTAATGTTAATACGTACTCTGAGATTTAAAAACAGTTTTCATGATCAAGTTTTAGAAACTGCGGCTAAGTGTTCCCTCCTTTAAAAAAGGGTTCTGGGAGTCTTTGGTATGCCAATATGCATTGTCATACTTCAAGACAGGTACAATAATTAGGGTTTCTTGAACCAGAAAACCCTTGACCATGAAACACTTTCAGAGAGCATCTCATAGGACTGACTAGTGCACTATGAAACTCAATTTGGGGAAGTATGTTTATGACTACCCTGAATCTCTGTCAGATTGGGAGATGTGTGTTCATCCACTGCCCTAAAGTCACATTCCTTCTGTTCTTCTCAATTACTTTGAGGTCCCAAAGGGGAATGAATGAGTCCTTGTGTCTCCATTTTACCTCAGTACAGCTCAATAGCAAAGCAGGCTAAAATAAAATCATTGCACATACATTAGAAGAGACTACAATCAATTACATCCAAGTCAACTTCTTGAAAGTGATAACATTTGATGTTTGTACTATAGTTTTTACATACGAGAATGGAGATTATAGGGATACATTAACCATCTTGTTACATTTCTCCCTATCAGACATATTTTCTATTTGGAATAGACAAATGAAAATGCTAAGCTTTTTAAAATGGTTTTTATTGAACTGTTGATGTTTTAAGATGAATAAGTTGAGAAAACATAAAAGGAAGATATGAGGTGATATAGAAACTCAGCATAAGTAATGATTTTAAATTAATCTGTAAATTAAGAATGGAGTAAAATATTATTGATCTAGAAAGAACCTTATAAATCACCCAGCTTAACTGCATTGACTCATGAACATGCAGAAGTCACACGGGTGAAATTCCTATTCTAAATTCACACATCTAGTTGGTAACCAAGTGGAGACTGAGTTAGGTCCCCTGACAATTAATCCTGAGTGCTTCCCACCATGCCATATTGTCTTTTGTCAATTTCTCTTCAGTCCATTGCTCAACAAAGATAGACAATATTTAAGTAAAAATTAACCAAAACTCTTCCACAATGTATGCGTTCCCCAAAGTCAATTATTCATACATGCAATTATTACAGGGTCACGTTTGCAATTTTTAATTAGAAACAGTTACCTCTGGCTTCTATTGTTTTAACCACTAGTCTCCTATGTGCTAAATCTAAAAATCCATAAAAATGTCATCAAAAGCCCTGTAATTGATGCTTTAATGTATGCTCCTCCTGACAAAGATTCATTGCTTGAGTAAACTTTAGGCAGGTTTCTGAACCTTCTCCTAGTCCCATCTTTGCATTTCCTTGTAAAAATCCAGTTTTTGCAAGGAAGATCTCCCCCAACTCATATCTGCTGACCCTTGCTTTTGAGATCACAGATTTAATTGAAATTTCATTGTTTCTTTTCTCACACTAAAGAATGCTTAGTGAAGAAACTCGCCCACGGTTGATGACCTTCCCAGCCACTTCTTCATCTCAAGAAAATTTTAACAAAATAAAAACAAAAAACAAAAACTATGCACACTTTAGGCTTCTTGGAGAAAACCAAACATGCTCACATTTGACTAGAGACAAACATTTGCTCTTCAGCATGTTGCTAAGAATAGAGCAATCAGAAAATACCAGTTGAGTTGACAGTAAGGCGTGTCATATGTGGAACCCTGAAGGAAATGGGAATGAATAACCCTTGAAGAGAAAACTAGGGAAGACATGAGAACTGCCTTTAGAAAGTGGGAGGGAACCAGGATGAAAGTAACTCTGTAAAGCCCGCAAGAAGCAGGACATTGGGAAATGGAAGGAAGGCATTTCTAACAGAGTTGTCAGAGATAGAGAGCAGTCTATTATTGAGAGTTTCCAAGCTTGAGATGGATGATAACTTGACAGAGACGTTGGAGAGAAGGTCTAAATGTTGAAGAAGAGTAGGAAATGTTAGAGGCCTTCCAACACTGAGAATCATCGAAGAAAATTTAATCACCAGCAAGTACAGATTTCTGGGACTGCCTATACAATCCTTATTTCCCAAGGCAGTAGTAAGAGGGTATATTTCTAAGAAGGTAGGCTGTCAGGATAATTTATGAGTTAAATAGGAGAATTAAGTACATTGATCATTTTACTTCCCTAGTCCATCATCCAATTAAAACATCATGGCCCTGAGAATGAACCAGTGGAGAATATACACAGGACCCAATTGAGATATTATTGTAATCTACATTTATTTACATATATTTATTGCATGCATACTATTCACTAGGTACTGTGGATTAAAAGAAGAAATTTCCTTATTTCCCCAGGTAAATTACCAGTATGCTTAATCTTCTATTGTAGCATCACTCTTGTATATTATAAGCCTATATATATCTATATAGAATAATTATATCTATATTCTACAGATATAGAATAATTATATATATTCTCTCTCTATATATATATGTATATAATTATTCTCCATTTTAGAAGTTCTAAAGAATGGGATAATCCTCTAGTCATCTTTTCACTACCTGCCATTAACATAGTAGAAACAATAAATAATAATTCTACTAGAAATAACAGAAACAAATAATAATTCTACTAGAAATAACAGAAACAACAAAATTTCAGCCTCCCAAGGTACATGCTGAGAAAAAAAGTTTCCTCATTTTTTGAACAGGGTGTCTTCCCTGAACTGAGCCTTCGAGATAGTTTAACTTCTTTTTTTTTTTTTTTGTTTTGAGATGGAGTCTCGCTGTGTCACCTGGGCTGGAGTGCA
>NW_012118599.1:6369734-6370405 GCF_000951035.1 Colobus angolensis palliatus
CTTAACTTCAGATTCAAGGAGATTATGAGAACATAAGAGACAAAGCAGGGAAAATTTTAAGATTTCCTGAAATCTCAAAGAGGGAAACTCCTAACATTTCAAAAAAGTAGGACTCTGGGTTTCCATCTGAGCTGAGGCTACTCTGACCATGAAACCCCATGCCACCTTGGTCTAATTGCCACCACGATTCCCAGGAACTGTAAGTCTATGGGGTCTTCTGCAGATGTCAATCAAATATTTTCCCCCCTCTCCTTTGTGTTGTGGTGTCTGCTGTGTTTCTACAACAATACACACTGTTGATGGTACTCAGTAAATTATAAATAATGAATAAGCCTGCCTTCTGTCATTTTGATGGAAACAAGAAGCTTTCCAGGCTGTGAATTCTGAGAAGGGTCACTGCTATGCATACGGCTTCCCAGAACACACTGATATGTCAACTGCCATGGAAAACTAGAAGTAGTTATCTGTGCTTTGTCTGGACATATTAAATCTGCTGAAAGTATGCCACAGTTCTCAAGGTACCAAATTGGCCAACCTATAAGGTCTATTTTTAAGTGGTCTGCATTGGGAAGGAGGTTTAACAAAATAAAAACAAAAAACAAAAACTATGCACACTTTAGGCTTCTTGGAGAAAACCAAACATGCTCACATTTGACTAGAGACAAACATCT
>NW_012118599.1:6371085-6413403 GCF_000951035.1 Colobus angolensis palliatus
ACCAAATTGGCCAACCTATAAGGTCTATTTTTAAGTGGTCTGCATTGGGAAGGAGGTTTAACAAAATAAAATAGTAACACAAGTTGATGTTATTAATTAGAGTATTCTCTATGCCTATCCAATTACACTCCCTCTTCACTTCTTTCCCAGCTAGCATTCAGTAAAATACGGTGGAAAATCGTACTCTGACAATTGTCTGCTTTCAAAGTCAGATGTGATATGTCTCCTTTGTAATTCATCTTTCTCTTGAGCTTATGGTTCTATTGAAATTACAGTTGTCACTGTCAGCAGAAAATTTTAAAAGGGACACACTCAGCCTGGTACAGTTGCTCACACACCTGTAATCCAGCACTTTAGGAGGCTGAGGTGGGCAGATTGCTTGAGCCTACGAAGTCGAAACCAACCTGGGCAACATGGTGAAACTATCTCTATAAAAAATACAAAAAAATAGCCAAGCATGGTCGCACACGCCTGTAGTCGTGCGTCTACACGACAAGAATCACCTGAGCCCAGGAAGTCTAGGGTGCAGTGAGACATGATTGAGCCACTGCACTCCAACCTGGGTAACAGAGTGAGATCCTATCTCACAAAAAATAAAATAAAACAAAAATAAAAAAACACGCTGTAGGCTAACACATGTTTTCCCAGATTATCATGTTCCCAGACAGTAGAATCATCAATGTAGAATCTTTTTATTTTTAATTTTAAAATTTTTGATAGAGATGGAGTCTCTTCATGTTGCACAGCCTGGTCTTGAAGTCTTGGCCTCAAGTGATCCTTCCACCTCGGGCTCCCAATAGAATGTTTTTAATATGTTAGTATACAATACAAAACTTGATAGAATTCTCAGTGACACTTTAAAAGTGAACTGGAGTTTTTCTTCTCCCAAAGGGGGAAAAAAAAGCTTATAATTACAGAATATCCTAGAACTGTGGTTCTTAAACCTGCCTAACAATCAGAATCAACTTCAGAGTTTTAAAAATAACATAGATACCTGAGTCCAGCCCTAGAACTACTGAATCAAATCTTTAAATATTAAATAAGTCCTCCAATCCTTGAGTTTTTTTTTTTTTATAGTTTCAAGAGCAATTCTGATATTAAGCCAAGTTTAAGAAATACACTTGTAAAGTGCAGAGTCTATTTCAAGGCTAAGCAACAAGCTGACTTTTGCTATCCTATTGTTAACATATTCTGTTGATGCCTTTTAAAATAAATGTGCAGTAAAGAAATTACACACATTTAAATTCAGTCTACATCAGGAACCTTCACTTTGGGTTGCAATTGGAAATGCCAATCATGTATCTTTTGTTTAAAATGATAAAACTTAAGACATGCAAAAGAATGAAGTTGGACTCTTACCTTACAACATAAACAAAAATTAACTCAAAATGAATCAAAGACTGAAACAAGACATACAACAGTAAAACTGTTAGAAGAAAAAATACAGGAAAGCTTTAGTGCATTGTATTCAACAAAGATTTCCTGGATTTGACACCAAGAGCACAGGCAACAAAGGGAAAAATAAACAAATTAAACTACATCAAAATTTAAAACTATGTACCAGAGACACAATCAACAGATTAACAAAGAAATGTACAGAACGAAAAACGTATTCGCAAATTATACATCTAAGAAGAGGTTACTATCTAGAATATATAAAAACCTCCAGCTTAATAAAAAAAATAACCTGATCAAAAAGTGGGCAAAGGACTTAAACATTTTTTCAAAGATGATATAGAAATGGCTAACAAGCATGTGAAAAGATGCTCAATATCACTAATCATTAGAGAAATGCAAATCAACAATGAAATATCACCTCACACCCATGAGGATGGCTACTATTTGGTGAAGAGATGGAGAAATAGAAACCTTGTACGTTATCTGTGAAAATGTAAAGTGATGTAGCTGCTATGGAAAATGGTAGAATAGTTCCTCAAAAAATGACAAATAAAATTTCCATATCATTCAGCAATTTCCCTTCTGGATGTGTATCCAAAAGAACTGAAAGCAGGACTTTGAAGAGGTATTTTCACACCCACGTTCTTGGCAGCACTAGTCATGATAGTCAAGAAGTGGAAGCAACCTAATTGCCATCAATGAATGAATGGATAAACAAAATGTGACATATATAGGCACATACACACTTACACACACACACACACACACATAGAAATGTTGTGCATCCTTAAAAGGAAGAAAATTTTGACACATGCTACGACATGAATGAACCTGGAAGACCTTATGCTAAGTGAAATAAGTCAGTTGCAAAAAGGCAAATACTGTATGATTCCTCTTATATGAGATGTCTAGGGTAGTTAAATCCACAGAAACACAAAATGGAATGGTAGTTGACAGAGGCTTGGGAGAGGAGAAGATGGGAAGTTGTTTAGTGGGTACAGAGGCAGTTTTACAAAATAAAAAAGTTGTGGAGATTGGTAATACAACAATGAAAATATGTTTGACACTACTGAATTGGTTAGAAATGGTTAAGATGGTAAATTTTCTGTTATGTATTTTTAATCACAGTTTAAGAAAAAGACATAGTAGGAAATTTGCTATAAAGAAATCTTTGGCCAGGTGCGGTGGCTCAAGCCTGTAATCCCAGCACTTTGGGAGGCCGAGACGGGTGGATCACGAGGTCAGGAGATCGAGACCATCCTGGTTAACAAGGTGAAACCCCGTCTCTACTAAAAAATACAAAAAATTAGCCGGGCGAGGTGGGGGGCGTCTGTGGTCCCAGCTACTCGGGAGGCTGAGGCAGGAGAATGGTGTGAACCTGGGAGGCGGAACTTGCAGTGAGCTGAGATTCGGCCACTGCACTCCAGCCTGGGCGACAGAGCGAGACTCCGTCTCAAAAAAAAAAAAAAAGAGAAAAGAAATCTTTGGTTATGTGATTTGTATCATCCTACTACTTTTGTTATGAAATCAGAAGATTTTATCTAAATAAATAATTTTGACTATAATTAAAGAAAAATAAAAATTCTGGCAAACATTTGAAAAGCATAATAAATAAGGAAATCATAATTTTCAAATATTCAAAATATTCAATATACAAATAATACCAACAAGTTATAGATGATACTATCGTAAGTAAATATATAGTGTTAGAAAGTTTTAAGATACGGTTATGCTTGAAATTGTGATTAAGAAACTGAAGCCACATACAATCTTGAGAGTTTTACACCTCCAATAAAACCTCACTAGGGGTGAGGGTAGCCATTTACCATATAGTTAGCTGCGCTCTGAGTAACACCAGCTTGTTCCCATATTCTGTACAGGGAGGTAAATAAGAGCTTATAAAACTCACAAAGAAAATGTGCAGCTCACATTTTCAAGTCGGTTTTCTCTAAAGAGTTCTGTGGCACTAAGTTGGCAACTGACTAATGTATTGACAAATCAGCAAGTTGTGCCTATGCTAAGAAGACAAATGTTTTGCCTATTTATTTCACACACTAGCTGATGTTCGACCAGTGCTCTATTTTGTTTTGAGCATAAAAAGAATGGCTTACTATCTGATGAAGGCCTCAGCATCTGTAATTGGAAATAATCTAGCATACATGTCAGAGTCTCATTTCTCTGTACTTTAATAGTATGCTCCTTTTCGGAGTAAAATTGTAATTTAACACACTTCTTTAAATCCAGAATCAAACCTCAATGAAAATTAAGTTCTGAGTTGATCTTTTGTAAAAATTATAAATCCCTTTATTGTGCACACAACAAAAATATGAGAGATATTTGTGTAGATATAATGCTAGAAACAAATTTAAACTTGGATCAGTGGTGAAGATAAATGAAACATCATTTACTGAACGCCTACTTTATATTCTTTATCTCATTTTAGCTCACCTATGGCCATATAATAGAGGGGTTCTTATCCTATTTAAAGCTGAAGAAATTAAGGTTTGGAATGAGTGGGTGAGTTACCCCAAACAACCCAGCTCACATACATAAAGGCTCACAGACACAAGGATTTGAAAAGGTTTTGACTCCAAAACCTTTTGCTCATATCATCTGGGCATTTTATTTTCACACAATTTTATTACACTTCCTATCACTAGCTCAACTGAGTGATAGGAGAGAAGTCCTGTGAAATATATCCTACATTTTGTGCATTTTTGGAAGATAAATCCTAAGTTGAGTCTTCAGAGATGTGTGTCTATTATATGTTGAGGAAACTTGTGACATTGTAAAATAGAATATTCTATTTAACTGTCTCTGATGTTGCAGCCTAAATTTCAACTTATTTAAACACTTGTTATTTTATATAATGAAACACCCTCCTCAACAGCTTTACAATTTTTGACAGGTATTGAAATCATGTTAATATTTAATGTGTATTAGTCTTTCCTTACCATTGTTTAACTAAATGATAATAACTAAGAAAGGATACAATATGCTTATCACGTAGACATTAAAATTCTAGAGTTTTAAAAATGTAAGGCACCTGAGTAATTACCATGTTCTTTCTCACATTCCATCTGGGGCATAAACCAACCAGATAAAAAATATTTTCTTCATTCCCAAAACACATCAGAAAATGAAATTTAAAATATGCTTCCAATAATACATTTCATGCTCTTGTGTGGTCTAACTTAAGAACCATTTGCAGTTTCTAATTGCATAGAAATTTTTATCATAGTTCTGGAAAACCAGTTAGTGATATCCTGTTAACTTCTGTCATGGCATCTTTCCATCAAACAATTTGTGTCACCAAGATAAAAAACGATTTAAAAGATTTCAGAACCCTCATCCAAAAATGCTAAGTATTATTTGAAATAATACTGTTCACTTTTATAAAGTAATGATTTCCTAACAATGCATAAAGATATAAAATTTTCCAATTTAAAATGCTTCACGCATTGTTATTCTCTCAATTTGATTTTATAAGCTTGGAGTTTCAAAAAATTCAGTCAATCACTGCTATGGTCTGAATATGTGTGTCCCCTTTACCCCACACCAAATTCATATATTGAAACCTAATCCCCAATGCAATAGTATTAAATAGAGTCTTTAGGAGGTGATTAGCTTATGAGGACAGAACCCTCATGAATAGGATTAGTGCCCTTATAAAAGAGCCCAAGGGATCTTGTTTGGCCCTTTCATCATGTGGGAGAAAATTGAGACAGTGCCATCTCTGAAGCAAAGAGCAAGCCTTTATCTAACTAACCTGCTGGCACCTTAATCTCAGACTTCCCAGCCCTCAGAAGAGTAAAAAATATATTTCTATTGTTTATAAATTACCCAGTCTAAGGTATTTTGCTATAACCCATCTGAAGGGACTAGGACAGTCACCGTATAAATATATAAGTGATATCTCTAGATAGAACTGTGACAGGAATACAAGAGTATGGGTTAGTAAAGAATTTGAGCAATCTGGAAAACCAGTCTTACCTGAAATGTGTTAAATGTCTCTGGATGTCAAGGTCTAGAATTGGAGTGGGTCTGGAGGATCCCAGCGGTGATCTATCTTGGCTCAAGAGGTCTTGGAATTCTTTACAGATTTGTCTAAAATAAAATAATCAAATTTAAAATTGAACTTTTGAAATTGGGCTTTAATTTCATCCCATGATATTTAACCAAAGACTTGTTCTCTCTTTTAAAAGCAGTCTAGATAACATTTCATAAAGCAACCTCAAAAGTTCCATTCATAGCATACAGTTGAGGTTCACAATGGTGACTTTGCTCTTAACAGCTGTAGGATAATCATACATTTCAAACAAATAACAATCCATGAGCACTGATAAGACCAATGTTCATTTTTAAGATGACTATTCATAAATTAACCTCAGGATAAGGGAAATCCCATATGAAATGATCACGATGATCTTTTTAACTGAAATGTGATTTTTTTAGACATCATATCTGTAAGCAAATTTAATTAAAGTTATAGTCTTACTTCAGAGCCATGATTCAAACAGACTCCGGAAAATCCTTTTTTCCCAAGATTGCATTAGAATTCACATTCTTATGAGCTAACTTTATATGTTAATATTTGAAGCAGATAATCACCAGTAATTTAGTTCACTAGCCTCACAGAAATGGTTGTATTACGTTCCATGTAAGCTAATTTCTTGCAAAAAGTACCCTCAAGGTAACTTTTCTGCTGCATTTTTTTGCTTTAAGTGGTTATGGTTTTAGGTCATTGGTTTCAGTTTAATTACAGTATTAGCATGTAACAATAGAGCCCTTGTGATGTGCAGTGCAAATGATATAATTCTAAAGAAGCAGAATACACTATACAAAGAGATTTTGTTTTTGTTTTGTTTTTTTAACAACAAAACACTAAATTAGTCCAGTCTCTGAAAAGTAAAGGATTGCCAAGGAATTGCTTAAAAGCATCCATCATCTCAAGTGAGGTGACTCCGTAATCAAGGGATAATATGATAGTAATTAGGTTTTTTATGTTTTTACAATGGGCAGTCGCAAAGTATAATATTGTAGTCCTGACTTTGATTATCAACGTAACAAAAGACAGGTATAGAAGGGTCAAATTATTTCAAGTGAATATGAACTCGGCCATTATTCTGCTGCAAGCCATTTGTGTCATTAACAAATGACTACCAAAAAGTGACAAAATATCTTGAAGTACAAATAATTGGTCACTGAGTCAAAATCAGTGGAGACTTCTTAATCAGGTATCTAAAATTCATTGAATTCCATCAAGGATTGCTTATGATATTTTAAATGAACAATGAAGGTCTGGTTTAATGCCAGTGTTCAAATATTGTGTCATTTCACAGAATTGCCTTATTCATGTTTGCAGAACACAGGTGAAAGTAAAAAAAGAGTCAGAAAAAGGAAAAAAAGTCCTTATTTGCTTCAATGAAATAAGATACTCCACATCCCCTTCCTAAAGGACCAGTTGGATCTCTGAGATATAGCATCTGAATACATGCTTTTAACAACTGTGTGTTTCTACTTTCATTGAGAAGGTTTCTTCTGAACTCCTCACACTTTTTGTTGTGAGACTCAGTTGCTTTATAAAATATATGCATTTTCAGGTGTATTGCCCATATTTTAATCAATGAATGCAACTTAATCTAAGTGTTTGGTGCCATTTTGAGGAGTATATCATCATCTTTTGTGCTTTGTGTTATTTAATATAGATTTGTTGTCTTTGTTTATTGAAATTTCTAACTAAAAATTTTAAATTTAGCCTCATGCTATCATTTATAAATTACTGTATGGTAGGTCATCATTATGATCCATTCTTACAAAGAAAGATTGGTGTTGTTTTTAGACTTTTGTTTTTAGCAGTCTTTTAGTTTTAGTTTTTCTATCAGATTAAAATAAATTTTAAAACATTAAAATGAAGATTGAAACATTGCTTTAGTTATTATGGCATAATATCAGAATTAATTGGATAATGGAATAAACTTTTAAGTTGACAAATCAACTCTGTTCCTGTATAAATAATACAGCAAGTTATAATAAAATTGATGAAGAAATTAGGAAAAGCTAAAAAGGTGGGAAAATTTAACTGATGCTAGATAATTCACACATGAAGCTCTACCAGGAGTAATATTAGAACTCTCCCCCTTTTATATTTAATTCTACAGCTTAATTCACTCACTTTCAAGTTTAGACTTGAAAACAGATGACAATCCTGTAGATTCCCCCTAGGCAATTATCATCATCATCTCATTATAGCACTTACAGAATTATGATTTTATGACCACTTTCATTCTTATTTAAATTTTTATTTATAAATCTACAAAAAGAAACAATCTTACATCTCAAGACAAAATGTCGTATTATGAATTATGTAACACAAAATGATCTTCAGTGAATCATACATTCTAACTTTATCACTTACATCATTGTCCTTAAGGACGTAAGTTTTTAGCTGATGTCTGAAATCCACGTTCTCTGTTTCACCTTTAGATGATTAATATTATGGTAACACTAAAAGTTGTTGACTATTCTGCTTTACCTTAATGCAAATCAAATGTTAGACATATTTAGTTCTAAATTCAATGAAAAAGTTTAAATATGTTTTCTATTAACCAACTAAACACATATTTTGTCTGGTTCATTTTTAGAATTCAAAAAATGTTTCAGTTTCTATTCTTTCACCTAAGTAAATGTCTAAATTACACCAAATATTTAATCAGCAAAACACTGGAAATAAAGAGGAATTCGAAGACTAATGACACTTAATTAATAGACTCTTTACACAATTGTATACTTGACAATATACTTAAAGACAACTGACTCTGTAATTCACGGAGGTAAAAAAGAAATATGTAGACCAATCTGATAATGCAGATTAGCAACCGGATCTCTCATTCAATAAATTTTAGATTTCATGTATATTTTTTATAAAGTTGTTCAAGTCTTATGAATAAAGGTGAACTGACCAGGATGTAATGAATATCCATAATAGGCTAGTCAATATTAGCTTTTACCATTTTAATTGACGAAAATATCCAATGCTTTACCATTGGTGTAAAATTAGAAACTTCTCAGAACACATTGGGTCCATTCATATGTTGCACAAAACGGGTATTATTTCTACACATCCCCTAGTTTATCTAGTTATAGTGATTACTGGTTATATTACGTATGTTTGCTGTGACTGCAGTCTCTGATTCTCTAATTTTTATTTCACATAGTCCAATAAGAAGATAGGATGCATATAAATAACAAAAATAAAAAATTATAAAGCTGTATTATAATTTTCAGATGTTTATGCCTATTTACTCTCTGTAAAATAAGTTAATTGAAATGAGTGGAATTCTTGCTTGACATTCAATGGTCTGCAAATTGTGCAGCTATAAGCAGACAGATAAAAGAAAATTACATGTTCTCACAATGTTTTATGAAATCAAAGTTCAAAGTATCACCTAAAATAATGTATGTTACTTAGATCCCAGGTAAAAGGAAAATACTACTACCTAGTCAGATATGCTACTCAGAAATAGATGTCTCAGTAAAATTTTGACAAATATGAATGCATTTCTCTTATTTCCCTCAAATTCTTCTAGCATTACTTCTATTAAAACAAAATCTCAGTGCCAATTTGAATGTACTCAGAGGCTACCGCAGACTTCAACAGAATGATGGGAATCTCCAAGAAAATAGGAATTGTTATTTATTGTGTCGATGATGGTAGTGGTGAATACTTCCAAAACCATTCCTGGGGCAAGGAGCACAGGAAGAAGTGTTTTTCTGGATTAAGGAGTGAAAGTCTTTGAATATGCATGATAAAACCACAACCAAGTCATTTTGAGGCAGAAAAAATGAAGGTGTTTCTCTTGGAAATTTGTATTTTGGGACAATAGTAAAATTCACATGGATATGTGCATTGGTAAGTCTGCATGATTCTGCCAGCTAGGATGATATCTATGGAAACACCTGGGAGATACTACCTAAATTCTAGTACTGTATAATTATCTTGCTCTGTAACAAGTCTTTATCTTTCTCCTACGGTAATGTAAAGGATTCAAACTAACTATATGTGCTTTCAGCTCCTTCTGGAGAAACTGAAACATGACTGAAATTATTTGGAAAAAAAATTTAGTCAAGAAGTTATTTGGAAAAGGAAAAGAGTACAGAGTAGAGGTGAAAAGACACACTATGCGAAAGGTTCAGATTTAAGTCTTCCTACTAGTAAGTTTTCAGGGGCTTTCACATCACAAAATTTATTCCCAGATTTTAAGTCCAACTTTCATACCTGCCTTATAATTTTCTTTCTCTAACTCTTGGTCTTCATTCTCTCTTTCTGCTATTCCTTTCCCCTTAATCTTGTTTTGCTTTTTCTCTATTCCTTCTGCCACCAACTTTTGCTTTTCTTCTCTTTGGGACAAGATAACATAATCTAGTACTTTCAGAACGGCGATAGATAAATAGAGTCCTAAGTCCAAATAGTGCCAGCCACAGCAGTGTGTAAACTTCAATTAAGGGATTCAAGTGTCTTAGACAAACCTGTGAGATGGTAAGTATCCCATATACTCCTTAAATTTGTAAAAAGACCTCTGTTACATAAGAAGCTGGTAGAAAATAGAATATTTAGTTTTGGTTTTATGCATTTTGAGCCAATTTAAATTTTAGCCAGTATGTTGTAAAGGCATTAAATAACTACTTTTTATCAGTTTCTAAGAAGTAATGTTTTTAATACTCTCTGCCCTAGATTTTCTCTTAAAAAGTTTTCCCTAAGGCTGGGCATAGTGACTCATGCTTGTAATCCTAGCCCTTTGGGAGGTCAAGGAGTGCAGATTGCTTGAACCCAAGAGTCTGAGACCAGCCTGGGCAATATGACAAAAATGTATCTTTACAAAAAATACAAAAAACAGGGGGGTGTGCTGGCTCATGCCTGTAGTCTCAGCTACTCAGGAGGCTGAGGTGGGAGGATCACATGAACCTGGGGAGGGTGAGACTACAGTGAGCCATGATCGCACCACTGTACTCTAGCCTGGGCAACAGAGTGAGACCCTGTCTCAAAAAACAAACAAAAAACAAACAAAATACGTTTCCCTGAAAAAAAAAATTAATTCATGAATGACAGTTATTAACCAGCTGAAACTATCAGTTCTAAAATCTTAATATAGAATTAAAAATTATTTAAGATTCTTAATGGCCTATATGTAGCAATAACTTATTTCAATAAAGAGAGGATAACAAGAATTAGTTACTACCAGAAGGATTTTCCTCTAAAGCTTTTGAACATAACCTGCAGTGCTACCTGCGGTTCTGCTGGATTTTTACACAATAAATGGTAGTATTCTCACTAATTATCAAAGAACTTTCAAGTGTCCGGGAATTTAAAAGTCATCTCATGCAAGCTTCCCCCTTTTCTGTTGTATTGTCAAATTTGTCTGTATCATTTTCCTCATTATTTTAGTTTCCATTTTAATTAGTCATTTTACAATTTCCAGAAGCTTTGAAATATATTATACCTTTAAAAAAGAAAAAAGACAATAACACTATGAGGCAGTACAAGGATGATTTGTTTACTCATACACAAGACACGATGGGGGCACTCATGGTGATCCTTGGTCCCAGAGGTCTCCCTGGTACCTCTCACCAATCTGTGACCTCATCTTCTGTCACATTCCCCAAACATTTATGGTGTTTTGAGAGCTTCACCCTCATTATTAAGGCAAAATGAGTGCCTTAGATCAAATTACACAGCAACCAAAGGCATATTTGCCTGGGATCTACATTTCCTAAACATGTTTTTCTCCAAGGGATTTCTGCATATTCTAGAGAGGTCTTCCAAGAAAGACCTCTGGAGAGGTCTTTCATCAGTTTCAATGACAGCCTCATCACTAATCAAGGGCAGTTTGTAAACCTTGCCTGGGTACCAAAGCGGGGAAAGTCCTTGTTTAATGTATTTAGCTGCTGGTGTGTGAGACCTTCCTTGTTTTAGAAAATGGGTGCCTTCTAGACTTGTTTTCCTCATTTCAAAGAAAATGAAAAAAAACAAAAAAACAAAAAAAACCAAAGACTGAAGACGAAAGCACACAGAGGTTTCCCTGTTCTGCTTACTTGGTCGCCAGGATCATCTTTTTTCTTGCTGTCTGTTCTTTCTGTTCCATATGTTGTCTGGCAAGATGTTCTCCTACTGCTTTGGCTGGAAACTCTGTTTCACAAGTGTAGCCAAAATCCCGAGCCAAGTGCAAAGCCTCCCCTGTTGGCAGATAACACAAGTGAGTTTCTCACCAGCATTCAACCTTAATAACAGTAGTGTCTTGCATTTTGCTCAAGCCTCACTCCTGGCTGTGGTCAGACAAATCATTTTTCCTACTTAAACTATTCAAGAAAAAAGACCTTTTGAGGGGGAAGAGGGGAGGTAATGAGGAAGAATGAGGGGAAATTGAGGAACAGAGAAGTGACTTAGCAGGCAGGGATAGGTGGAAAATTGAGGGGAAAATAACAGAAACACAATTCAGAAGTGTTGACTCCCCTCATGGTTCTGGTCATTAGACCAGACTGACTTCCCAGGTTTCACACATGATTCCCAAGGGAAATGGTCCCATGGACAAGTCATTTTGTGCCTGCTGAACCTACAACCTATTCTTAGTGTGTCTAAACTATTCAGATGTCTTTTCCATGAGACCTATTAAAATACCTACAGAGGGTCCAGATAACTTTTCAAGGAAGTTGAAGAACTTTGGAAAATCATGAATAACTTTGTTCTCTCACAAAATCCTAAACCCAAGTAAATTTTTAGGAAGTGGGGTAAAAATGGCTTCCCAGCAAAGTAAAATTAAGTGATGAAAATCAATCTGGAAAACAATGGTATTTTTAATGCTCAGTCAAGGCAAATCTTACCTGACCACTAAATTTTTATTTAAAAAATCAAGTTTTCTAAACAAAATGTAGTACATATATACCATGGAATACAATGCAGCCACAAACAAGAATGAGATCATGTTCTTTGCAAGAGTAGCTGAAGGCTATTATGCTAAGTAAACTACCACAGGGACAGAAAACCAAATACTGCATGTTCTTACTCATAAGTGGGAACTTAACAATGAGAACACACGGACACAAAGAGAGAAACAACAGACACTGGGACCTACCTGGGGGTAAAAAGTAGGAGGAGCGAGAGAATCAGAAAACATACCTATTGGGTAGTATGCTTATTACCTGGGTGATGAAATAATCTGTACACCAAACCCCCATGACACAGTTTACCTATATTACAAACCTGCACATGCACCCCTGAACCTACAAGTTAAAAATAAAGTCAAGTTTTTACTGTATATCTGTTAATACTAAGCATCTACTTACCTACTTTATTCAAGGCACAGTGCTAGGTAGGAGTAATGGGGAATATAAAAGAGTACCAAAGATTGCCTGTCTCTAGGAAAATGACAGTCATAACAATAATAGTAGCAACAACAACAAGTATCTTAGTAGCACTTCATACTTTTTATTGAACCTGTATGAATATTACCTATAATCTTGTCATGTTTGTTGTTATTATGGTGACATTATATAATACAAGATGTTATATTACAAGTACCAAGAAAAAATGAAATAGCTGATAATATGAAGAAAAAGGAGGAAAAGTTTATAGATATACAAAATATACAAAAGGGAACAGTTAATATCAATGAAAACACCCTTAGTAAAGATGCTAGCAATTTGGGAGGCAGAAGCAGGAGGATCCCTTGAGCCCAGGAGTTCGAGACCAGCCTGGGCAACATAGAAAGACCCCATCATCTCTACAGAAATTTAAAAATTAGTCAGATGTGGTGGTGCATGCCTGCAGTCCCTAGCCACTCAGGAGTCTGAGGCCAGAGGATTGCTTGACACCATGAAGTTGAGACTGTAGTGAGCCATAATTACACTACTGCACTCCAGTCTGGGTGATAGAGTAAGACTCTGTCTCCAAACAAAACAAAACAAAACAAAAAGATACTATTTTTTTCATTCCCACAAGGTGAGACCTCTTGTTCTAGGCCTTAGCAAACAAGTCTAGTTTAATATAAAAGGTATTGCAATAAGTAAACATATTAGTGTAGTTAATGTTTTGTAAACTCTGATCATGCCCCTCCCCACACATATTTCACATAAGCAATGGCAGGTCTTTAGCTGCAATTTTAATATTTGTATGGTGAAAAACATCTTGTTTTTTCTTTTATTTTAAATAGAGAGATGATGTAACTAAATGGAAGTGGTCTCTATATTAATCTGAATAGTGCTAGTTTAATGGGGTCACAGTTTAAGGTAAGAAAATAGGTGAGTATTTGGCAGAAGAAATGGCACAAAGGTGCGTGTGTGTGTGTGTGTGTTTTAAAGTCATTGTTTTGCCATACAGGACATTCACTGTTGCTTGAAAAATGATAGAAGGGAGATTATTTGAGAAGTTTGAAATTTGGAAGTAAAAATGTTTTAAAGCTTGACCCATCAAATAATGCTACAGCACCTGACCAGAGGACAAACTCATGTGGACCTTAGGATTCAAAAGTATCTTGTAACTAACAGTATAATACCATCAATAGTGTCATCTTTGTCCAGCAAATTGAGTTACGTATATTAATATAGCTGCACATCATTATTGTTCACACCGAAACAGATATTTAAGTAACATTTTAACAGAGACTATCTATCTATCTATCTATCTATCTATCTATCTATCTATCTATCTATCTATCTATGTCTATCTATCTGTCTATCCATCTATCCATCCATCCATCTAATCCTTTTGCTTTACTGTTTGCACAATAGTGGGAGAGGTAAAGCAGGGCAAACAGGAGGATGGCAGCACGCCTCTTGAATTTTGTGCTGAAACCTGATTCTTGTGGATCTGTCCCATTTTATGCAAAGCTCTCACCGTGTGGTTTTTAAAAACAGTTTGAGTGGGACAGCTGCTATTTACATTTACACAGACAGCCAGATTCTTCCTTCCCTCAGTTCTGTTTACTGCTTTCTCCTGCTTGTGATATAACGTTGTTACAGGATGTATAGCAATGCTACATCAAAAGAAGTGGCAAGTGAAGACACTCTGATATGTAGTTAAAATGTGTATATCATGCCACAAAAGCTTTGTGTGTGAGGGCTCAAAAATGAATGAATAAATGGATCCATTAATTAAAATACACATAGTATTCAGAAACAATGACAAATCTATAGTTAAGTTCTTTACAACAGATGTCTTAGTCAACACATTTAAGAAAACTAGACATTTTACAATCAGAAAAGCATATTAACATGACTGTAAGGAGTTTGATTTGGGAAAATAAAAAATCCATGAGCTCCCCTGTCTCTGTGGTGGCACAAGATGTCTATATGAACAATGAACTGAAGTGCAATAACCTGTGGTGGAAAGAGCAATCCAGGAAAGCCTGAGGACGTTTTCCCTTCAATTTCCAGAACAGCAAATATGGCTGCTGTCACCTCACTTCTGGGAGAGAAGTAGAACACCCTTGTTCCTTTTTTCTTTTCTTTTCTTTTTTATTTCAGAGCTACTTTAAGCTATGCCTTTATTTCAATGTATTGCAGCACTTGGCCATCCACCTTCTTTTTTATTTTTTTTTAATTTAATACAACTGAAGCAACACACTAAAGTTGAAATACCTTCATTTTATTCCATATCATTTCAAGAATTACATATTTTAGAAGTAGGATAGAATGGTATTTCCATCTTTAGGTCTTAGGCCAGCATCCTTAGCAAACTAGCACAGGAACAGAAAACCAAATACCACATGTTCTCACTTATAAGTGGAGGCTAAATGATGAGAACACGTGTACACATAGAGGGCAGCAACACATACTGGGGCCTTTTGGAGGGTGGAGAGTGGGAGGAGAGAGATGAGGAAAAATAACCAGTTGGTACTAGCCTTAATACCTGGGTGATAAAATAATTGGCACAGCAACCCCCACTACACAAGTTTACCTATGTAACAAACCTGCATCTGTACCCCTGAACTTAAAATAAAAGTTTAAAAAAAGAAGTAGGGTACATGGGTGTGCAGGTGGATCAGGTTGGTGCTTGGAGAAAAGTATTCCAAGAGCAAGGCTTCAGGCTCTATGTGCCACGTAATAACCCCACCTCTAAAAAAGTGAAAACCATGAAGGATATTCAACTTTTCAACAGTAACAGAACCAGATACTTAATACTTGTATTAAATATATCCCTTAAAAAGCAGGCACAAATAAATTCCAGAACATAGCAAGAATGTAAAAGATAAATTTGCTTCTTGATTTTAGAGAATTCATTTTTCCACACTTCAAAGCAAAAAGTAAAAAATTAGGAAGAAATATTAGGAAAAATTTAAGTGATATTCATTGGTGTTGCTCTGAAATAGAAAGTTAATGGCAAAATGTTTTTTAAGGACAAACTGATTGCACATTGTGCCAAGATCCTGGGTTTTATAAGAAGCAGGTTTAAATGCATTTTAACAACAAAAATATATATGCCTGACTTTCAATCTGTTATACAGTCATTAAGAATTTTTCTTTCTTTAGACTGGGTGTGGTGGCTCAAGCCTGTAATCCCAGCACTTCGGGAGGCCAAGGCGGGCGGATCACGAGGTCAGGAGATCGAGACCATCCTGGCTAACACGGTGAAACCCCGTAGATCGTAAAAAATACAAAAAAAAAAAAAAAATTAGCTGGGTGTGGTGGCAGGCACCTGCAATCCCAGTTACTCGGAAGGCTGAGGCAGAGAATTGCTTGAACTCGGGAGCCGGAAGT
Organism: Colobus angolensis palliatus; assembly: GCF_000951035.1. NCBI lineage: Eukaryota > Metazoa > Chordata > Mammalia > Primates > Cercopithecidae > Colobus > Colobus angolensis. The sequence continues at coordinate 6,387,235 of NW_012118599.1, forward strand.
GGTAGTGAGCTGAGATCGTGCCACTACACTCCAGCCTGGGCGACAGAGTGAGACAATGTCTCAAAACAAACAAACAAAAAACAAAACAAAAAAAATCTGTTTTTAAAATTATGGTATTTTTTAAAAATTACTTTACACAACTAAAAAATTAATATTTAACACTAATTTTTACTAAGCAGTACTTAATATTGTTATTCAATAGATAATTCTCGTCAACGGTCACTCTAACAATATGGCCTTAAAAACAATTTATTTTAACTTAGTCTTACAAAACCCAACGTTATTAAATGAAAATAACAATTTGTATGTGTTAAACTCCAGTCGTGTACTTATGATTTGAATCTTATTTTCATGTATAGGGAAATAGCGCATTTCAGTTCTATGAGATTATTCCGAGAAGTATCTATTGGAAAGTAAATTCGAGAATTAAGTAAATTCTTATAATATCGAGCTTTAGCAAAACCTGGAGCTGAAGGACAAAGTAAGTATATCTGATGCCCTGACTTACAGATTTCCCAGACTATTTGAAAAGGAATGCATTCTACAGCTCTATATATCATACGATCTATGGCATGAATAGGTGCCTTATAACATAGTACTTTCACTAGTTTGACGACGCTTTTGTCAAACACCAACACTTTATGTTTCAAAGTGAAAGTTTCGTTCCCCATTCAATATCCTGCACTTAGCACAGCATCTAATTCACAATAGGTACTCAGTAAACATTTGTTAAATGAAAAAGCTTTCAAATTATGTTAACAGTATGTTAATTATGACAATAGTCTTGTGAAGAATCCCCTCCAAAGAATATAGGGAAGAACTAGAGCAAAAGAGATTTGTTAGAAAGAATTAAATATATACAGAAAAAACCTATGAAAAATAGAAAAATAGAGTATATCCCTCTATCAGTGGAGCCATTTAATAAAATAGACTATACTTGAAGGCAGGCTTTCTCAACCCTTGCTACTCCCATAACCTAGAAACTTGCTTTAAAAAATGTGTTTCACCCCATATCAATTAATCTCTGGTGCCAGGGCATCTGCAGTTTTTGAATGCTCCTAAAGTAATTCTCTCAAACCAGAGTTGAGAAACCACTGTACTAAGATAAAGAGAAAGCACTAGGTGAGGATGAACTGTACATCTTCCAAAAACATGAGGATTCTATGACTTATACAAAAGTGAAAGCAGCCACTAGCGAGTTGATATGAAACTGTAAGAGCCTCTGTCTGGATGAGTGCTTGCATGATGAGCCCTCCCTTATTTGGCTAATATGGTATGAACGCTACAGACAAAAGAGAAAATGTGGTAGTAGAAGTAGAGATAGCATTGTTAGGGAAAGAAAGACTTCAGCCTATTGGAAAAGCATATTTGTATAGGTGGATTTAATATAAGATGAAGCTTGCACTTAAAGTTAGTCAGGAAAAGGTAGATTATCAATAGAAAGTGGTAAGCCAACAAAGTGGCCACTTGGAAAAAAACAAATAAAACTGAATCTATAGCATACATTTAGCCATGAAACAAAGTCCAGGTGGATCATAGATTTAAACATAAAAAAATGAAACCACATAGTAATTAGAAGATAACATGTTTTTTTTATGATCTTGGAATTAAAAAGGCCTTTTACAGTGTTGCAATTGAAACTAAAAGCCATGAAATAAAATATGAGAATATAATTATATTAATGTAAAAAAGTTCTGCATGCAAAGACCTCAATAAACAAAACAAATAAACAAAAACCCATAACAGCCAACTGAAAAATGAAAGTATGTCATATGAAAGACATACTAAGATGTAATAAGCCAATTTTCCTGAAAACTTACAAATAAGGAAAGTACAAAAAATTGCTCCATAAATACAAAATAAGTAAATAGGAAAGCTCATAAAAGTCCAAGAATATTCTCAGTCTCCTTCATAATAGAGGTTTTTTTTTTTCTAGTCAATCAAACTAGCAAAGATAAAAAAAAGATAGTCTCCTGTTTAATTTAGAGTACAGGAAAATACTATAATGTCAATGCTTTCTACCCTCATTGCTAATAGGATTACAAATTGGCAACCACTATTAAGAAGAATCTGCCAATAATCAATCAAAACTATAAATGCAAATTATCTTCTGACCCTGCAACGCCATTCTTAGACATTTATTGAAGATATGTACTTGCATATCTGTGGAACTATTTATATAAGTTTGAGGTTCTTCATTGAAGCACTATTTGTAATAGCGAAAGACTGAAAACACCTAAATGATATTCAGAAGAGGACTGGTAAAATAAATTGCAATACATTCATTCAGTGAAATACTGCTAGTGTTTAAAAGAACAAACAACTTGTAAGTGCTGAAAAAAAAAGAATGAACACAAAGATAAACTGTGAAAAAATTAATTGCAAAATAGTGTCTACAGAATGCTATAATTTGTTTTAAAAATGAATAAAAGAGGTACACACATATATCCTTGGAAGAAAAAAGATCAACTAATAACATTTATTTTCTCCTGAGAGGGGAACTGAATGGGGAACAGAGTGAAAAGGAAGTATTTTACTGAATACTTTTCTGTAACTTTGAATCCTGAACTATCTATTTATTTAAACATATTATTCAAAAAGTAAAATTACTCTTTGCCTTATTCTTAGAAAGATTTAATTCTAAACTCAATTATTTATTTTAGATGGAACATTGGTAATTCCAAGTCTTTCAATGTTATCCAATAAAAGTTAGCCATCACTAAGAATAATTACAGGCTGCAATTTGATTGGAATACCTACAAATTTCAATAAATGTAAGCAATGGGGGTCACAGCTCATTCCTATAATCCAGCCTGTGGGAGGCCAAGGCAGAGGGTCACTTGAACCAGGCCAGCCTGGGCAAAAAAGTGATATCTCCATCTCTACCAAAAAATCCAAAATTAGCCAGGCATGGTGGCACATGCCTGTGGTCTCAGCTACTCAGGAGGCTGAGGCAGGAAGACCCCTTGAGTCTAGAAGGTAGACGCTGTAGTGAGCTGTGTTCACACCACTACACTCCAGTCTGGAAAACAGAGCTCTTAAGACTCTGTCTCTTTAAAAAAAAACAAAAAGAAAAGAAAAAGGAAAAAAAAGCATTATTTGATCCATTAAGTTTTGAAAGGAAGAATCACAGAAAAAAGAAAGACACTAGGAAGACAATTCAAACGTCTTTTTAGTGAGCATCACTATGTGCAAGAGTGAATAATGAGCTAGATCAAAGGTGGCAAGAGAAAAATGAGGCAAATTGGTTTGGCTATATTTGTCTTTATGTGGCACAGTCACCATGAGTAGGAACAGGAGATTATGGACACCCAAGCACATAGTCAGACATAATGACATATGTATAGTATCCTATTCCTTCTGCCTCTACACGCAAATACCTTTCCCCCCAGAAATGAATGAAATCTTAAAATGCAGCCCAGGGGGGTGATATTAGAAAGTTTGCAAATAATTGTAAAAGATATACTCTAAGACAGTATAGATTTATCCATAATATTGTGTGATACTATTTCAGGTTCATTGAGACCAATTTTTGAATACTGATAAATGTAAGTTTCTAGATAATAGATAACAATAAGTTCTATTACCTAATTACCAATTGCCAAAGCAGAGTCTCCTAGAAAGAAATTATTCTGTGCTTAGAATAAGACATTTATGGGTGATACAAAATCTAATAGTCTAAAAAATATGTTTCCTTGGAGAAAACACTGTCTCCAAGAAGATACTGTGAGTGCCAGGATGTGTGTATGTAAAAGGGAACAGCAGAGTTTTTCCAGGTGAGACTGTCTGATTAAAGTGAACATCAATTAGAGCTATTAATTCAAGAGGTCAACTCACTATAATTTTCATATCAAATGCACTTTTAGAAGAAAGTTGAAAACCTTTCTCCCAAAGGTGAGACTAATTTGGAAATGTAGTATTAGGAGAAGGCCAGTGAAGGAGTTACTTGGGAAATGAGGTCCATGAGTTCCTCAAGTTTCATATGACTTTTAGTTTCATATCTCACCACCACCACCCAAAAAAAAGCCCATTGTTGGTACCTGTGTGAGAGCAATGAGAATATTAGCTTTGTTCTAAATTCTATGAGAAGAATGACTTACGATAAGCATTCCCTAAACAGATGTTATCCTTAATAATTGGCAAAATGATTCCGGTTTTCAAGCCTACAAGTCTCATGTAGTCAAAGATACTTCCTTTCAAAGTCATAGACCAATCACATCAAGAAAACTTTTTTGGTAGATCTTATCTGTAGGAAAGTGTTCATTGACAAATCGGTTGTTTTCCCTTGTTTCCTTGGAATGCAATAATTTAGGCTCAAGATTAAAGGCAGAAGGGAAATACCACCAAGTGGCAGGATTTCTTTCTACTGCCTTTTGGCAGTTTGGCCAGACTGGAATAAAAAGGTTTTGTAGGGGAATCTTGTAACTAATAACTTACTGAATTGGCATCCTTTAAAAAAGTACAATGGATACTACTCATAATTATTCCAGAAGAGATTAAACCAAGATTTAATGTCCCCCTAACTTTGATGGATTAAATAGAAGCAGAAGGTTCATCGGGTTTTAAAAACCCTGTACTGGTGGACAAAGTTTTTGAAGCCTGGACACAAGAAGTTCAAGAAACTTGTCCAGGGTTCCTAGCAGGAGGGGAGGACCAATCTAATGTGAAAAATAGGCTCAAAAACTGATAATCTTTTTTCTATCCCTGAGTTTTACTTTAGTTAAATTCAGAAGTAACTCAGCAATGAAACTTTTCATGATATGTGCCACAAACATAAATCCAAATGGAAAATATGCCATGATGCTGCAAACCAGAAGATCTGGGTTCTCATCCTTGCTGCGCCCAATTGTGTAATCCTGTGCAGAACAGCTATTCTCACCTTGCTTTTAGTTTTGTCATTTGAGAATAATGATAACTGAAATTTATTAAGCAATGATTTTAGGCTGGGTATCATGGTAAGTGCTTTGCAAACATTCTGATTTAACCCTTGCAACAATCTTAAGAGAAAGGTGTTATTTTTTAACACTGCCTTATAAATAAGGACACTTATGCTCAGACAGATTATGTGTCTTCCCTTACAGCAAGTGTAGAAGTGAGTTCAGACAAGTTTGTTTGACTCCAGAAACCACGCTCTAAGCTACTATGCTCTAGTGCTTAGACTACTCACTCTTAATTTTACTACAGGGCTTAAGTTTTATGACTTTTAGTAAATTTCACTATTAAGCAGCACTGTTATTTAGGAGAAAGAAAACTAGGACACATGTACTAATTTTTATTTAGTGGCTCTATGAGGGGCCTATTGTGCAAATGTTTAATCTATGTGAATGTAGTTGATCCTACAAAAGAGACATAGGGCAGATGTTGTGGTAGATACGGGTGCTAGACCATGCAATTTTTATCTTTTCTTTGTATATGATAGAGTTGTTTCTGAGAAGACTCTGCCCAGCTACAGATTACATTTTCTAGCATATCCCACTGTCATCCTCATAATAAGGTGTGATCACGTGACTAGTTCTTATAGAATGTGAGGTAGTAGTAACTGGGTAATTTCCTGGCTAGAGTGGATAAGAAGCAGTATACTTTCACCATCATGCCTTTCCTCATCTGTGAGAGAAATGAATAGGACTCCTAAGACTTAGGCAGAGTAAGCTATGGATGGAAGAATTCTGGGTCCCTGGGTCTCAGAATGAGACACTGACATTAAAAAAGATCCCTGATAACGAACATTCACATCAGACTGTGATGAGTGAGAAATTAGCTTCTATTATGTTAAGCCACAGAAATTTTGGGAACTGTTATAACAGCTGGCATTAACGTCATCAGTATAGATATGATGGTCTTTATTTATGAATTAGGAAAATGAAGCTCATCTAGGTTAAGCAACCAGTCCAAAGTCAGGCCCTACTTCAAAAATGATATTATTCTGAGGATAAGAGGTGGTAGGGGGAATACCAGGCAAAGGGTTAATAGATTTTCAAAGTGGCACAAAACAACTAATTTACATGAGCTAAGATGTCCAGGATAGGGTCTGAGAGTATATATTTTGAAATGAAAGAGAAGAGCAACAGTTACCAAGGATTTAAACTGAGAAAGATTGATGGAGATCATACACAATATTTGAAACTGGTTTCCTTTCTTTTGCTGATACATATTTATACCCTTCATTGTCCCACACTGTTTAAATATAAACAGACACACACACACACACACACACACACAGAGAGAGAGAATTTGATCTTCTATCATAACAAATTTCAGCTCAAGGTATTTGTATTTACGAGCTTAAATAATCTGTACTTTCAGAACCCTGAGTGTTGCCTGAGAAAGTTATACAAGCTTTTGCAAATGCAGCAAAACTGTCCCAGGAAGCACACCACTCAAGCAGACGGAATTTCCTCTTGGTAATACTCTACAATGTCATTCATCTTGGAACATCCTAGGTAAGAAGGGAGTGATATGCAGGAATGACAAGATCATTGACTCCTTGTATTTATTTGAATAACCACCATTTCTGCAAACATTCTTCTGAAGTAAAATATGGAGGAGGCATCCACAGAAGTTGCCAATTCAAGAGTAATAAACATATAACAAGGGTGTTAATATTAGTCAAATTCCTTGAATGTTTTCGAGATAGAATAATTTCTACTCTAGAAGAGAATTATTTCCACCCTTGAAGAGTAAAATTATTCCAATGTCTCTTCAAGAAGATCAGTTAAGCAAATCCAAGCCACTGTATTTTTCAGAGACTGACATCTTTCTGATATTATGGATACTAGAATGGATGAGAGCAATGTAATTAGCAAAGGAAAATTGAAAGAAGAGACTTGTAATAAAACAGCATACAAGGAGTTATACCTAATTATTACCTATAGATTTAAACCACTTAGATGAAGACATATGGGTTAGAAAAAAAAGTTAAATGTGGTATTACTTTCATGGGACTCAATTTAAATATTTCTATCTCATTCAGAATAAAATATATCTATGTTATGTAGACCCTCCAAAATCCCCAGTCTAAATATCTGCCTTACGAAAACATTCACTTTTCAAACACTTTATCAGGTGGAAAAACATTCAGTCAGTCAGAAGTTCTTCATCCCATTTGTTGGTAGGTATAATAATATTTGTAACAGAAAAGCTGTGAATTATTGGAATATAGTATAAATTTGCATCAAATAACCCTGTCTTATATATCCCTAAAATGATTTCTAAAAATAATGACTAATATGTGGGCTTTGAAAACAATGCTAGGAGCTATTCATAAAGTGACTCCATTTAAAAGGAATATAGGAAAAATGATTTCTAAAATAATTTTTCAAAAGTGAAAACCAAAGGCAAGCATAGAAAGCTAGGGATATGCTAATGAAACCTGTTATGTCAGTAACAAGTGTTGTTTTCGAAAAACAAATGTCCATTTGCTAATTTGAATCCCCGTCATAAGGCACCTTATTGTTCATTTATTGGCTCTTCACAAAGATTACATCATCTCTGTGTGGAAAGCCTTCCAGGGTCCCCACATACTATTCCTTCATTGGTATTCCATAAAAATATCAACAATGTCAAGGCTGTATTCAAATCTTCCCGAGAAAGAGGCAGAGTCAAGTACTGCAAAGTCATAGAAGTTTAACCTTCAGGAGATTTATTTCTAAGTATGCTCTATGAGGAATACAATCAATTAGATATTTTTTTTCTCCTATGCCCAATATTATACCAAAATGGAGGGGTATAATTGAACCCCAGTAATGTATTGGGTCATCAGGATGTTTGAGAAACTCATCCGGTCATGGCTAGACTATAACAATTTCAAGCAACAGTTTCAAGAGATAGTTAAGAAAAGCTAAGTTACTACCTATTGGTAACTAAAATGCACATATAAGTTAATGTAGAAAATCCAGAAGATAAAGGAAAGATTTCAGTTTAAAAATGATGAAAGAAATAGTAATATCCTTTCCCACAAGACCATAGAAAGGCCGTATAAGAAAGCCAATGGACTGTTTTAGACACTAGAAACCTAGTTTTTGAATTTTTGAAAATGAAAATGTCTAAAAAGTTTCTGGCTCTTGAAAAATATTTGATTGAGGGGGAAAACATTACCAAAATCACAGTCAATTCAAGAATTTATAAACATGAAATGGTAAGTATGGTGAAATTCACACAGGAGTAAAACTGTACGAATGGAACAAACATTAGACCCATGTTGGATCAAGTTGCCAAAAATGCTGATAAACATCAACGATTTCAACGTCCCAGGAGGTCTGATGAATCAGAGTTGGGTCACGATTATTCTGTATACACCTAATACTGTCTGCAGGGTTCCAGGGGACATGACCTAGTTCAGAACATGGCATCTTGCTGGCTGGAAAGGAGTAATCAGCTGTTACCACCAACCCAACCAAAATATGAGGATAAAAATATAAAAGAGAGTCATCAACAATGAAGTCACTGTCCTTGTCAACTCAGGGTTATAATGAAGCCTATTTCAATTTAGATATAATGTCCTTGTACATCAAAGATTAGGTTCTCCTCATATCCCAGTATAACTCATAATTTTAAAAACTGTAGGTCATGACTCATGACTCGACAGTGAGTTGTGAAATAAATTTAGTGGCTTTACAATGAACATTAGAAGAGAACACAAAATATGTGATCAAATTAAAATGTCAGAGAATATTGCACATAAGCACTAAAACTTTAAAGAGTGTGTGTGTGTGTGTGTGTGTGTGTATGAAAGTGGGTTTGAGAGTTCTTACTAGGTGGGGAGTGGAGGGATGCAAAAGGTCTATTTGAGTCTAAATCTGTTTTCTCAGGTTTCATCAATGTGCCTGGAATTCAATAATGAAAGATTTATTTCTCCATACCTGAAGATACTGGGGATTTCAAAAGCACACAATTAAGATAAGATGCTCCTCAAAGGGATAAAATCTTGTTTCATTAGCCAAGGCTGATAGCTATCTGTGAGCAGAGGCCACAGGAATAGAACACAAGTCAGGCATTTTTGGGATAGGAGAGGTATGCTGAAAGAATAGGATGGTAAGACTCCAGAGATCATCCTAGGATTCCACGTATTTGACCTGCACCCTTGCTGCTAATACAGATTGATGATTCCCACACAGGATATTCCAGTGCTCTTGGCCACCATAAAAATCAGTAAGAATTGTGAACATACTTTTTGTGGCTCTTTCGTTTTGTACTGACCAGCACTTTCATAGACAGCATGGAGAAAAGTCTTTACTGGGATTGATAATTTTCACACCAGTTAGAAATTTCATGAGCATTCATAAACAATCATCCTGGGTAGTGAAAAGGATTCCAAGGAACAATGAAATCAATGATATTTAAACATCATTATACATCAGAATCACCTGGGGAGTTTTAAAAACTTTAGATGCCTAAGCCATCCCCACAGAATGAGTTTCAGTTGATTTGGGGATGAGACCCAGGCACTTTGTAAGAAACCTTTTCAATTGACTCTACTGTGGAGTTGGATTTGAGGACTACTCAAGTCCTACCATCCATATGATTCTTGAATCCCCTCTATTATCCCGAGCAAGTGTTTTTTTGTATTTTTAAACAATGATAACTATAATTTTACCCACATTTTTACTTAAAATGAGTAGAAATCTGTCTCCCTTTGGAATCAACCCATTAGTCATTTTTTTTTCTACTTTGCTCTTCCCCAGTGTGGGTGTATGATAGGTTACAGCCATCTACCATATGCCAGCCTTTGGTACCAGCACACACAGGCAAACACAGCACAAGACCTAGAACATGGTAATAGTAACACAGTAAATGTCAGTTGTCAATAATATTATTGTTGTGGTTGTTATTATCATGACTACTATCAGGGAACACAGCAAAGATGGCTGTTAAGAACAAAATCACCAAAACAATTCTGCCAAGACAAATGTCAAGAACACACTACTTCTCAATGTTGTACGGTAAATGCTACATACTGAAAATCTGAAAAAATTATAGATATTTGGTTTTGTGTTTCACTCATTACTTCCTACAGTGCCATATAGGCAAATAACAAATGCATGAAGTAACACAGGTATGTTCAAGGTGAGACTTGGCAAAAGTCCTCTGCCTTTTATATTTTAAACAATAGAATTCTGCATGATGAAAGAACTTTCCTTTGACATTCAAAAAGTTCCCCACAATTAAAAAAAAAAAAACTTTCAATAATACCTCTCCTTAAAAGAAGATTGAATAAGAATATGTAAAGTTTAGACCTTAATAGGAGAAAAAAAGGAAAAGGTAAGTTGGATAAAAAACAACTTCTGGGAATACATTTATTTCCATTTCTCTTTCTATACTACTGGTTAACCTCAACCTCTCTCCAACTGAGCTGAGCTTATCCACCCTTACAGCCATAAAAGTTCACCATGTCTTTAGAGAGGTCTACTAGGATTAATACAGTACGCTTTCAGTCTCAGTATCATGCCTAGACCCCTGTGAACTCTTAATAAAGGGTTATTTCTCCTGTAGATCATGTTGTACTGAATTACAAATGAGTTAAGTTAGATTTACTTAAACTCTAAAATAAACAATAATGCAAATGACAAGAGCACTGCCAATTTCATGTTGCTGTTACTTAGAGGCTATTTGGAGAAGTACCCAAAACTTCCATTGTCTTATTTCCTATTACTACCAAGATTAGTAAATTAAATGATATTTTATGAATTATCTAAATCTTACATTAAGTCTAATTGAATCATCACTGTCAAGATAATTTAGGAAATTTACCTTAACTGTTAACTGACTTGCTTAATGGTACAGACAAAAATAAAACAGCGTAATCTAACAAACCTGAGTTTCAAAGACATGCCAACCTTCCAGCATTATTTTGCTAAACTGAGAAGTCATACCTTCGACCAAGGAAGTGAGGAGGGTGACATTAGCTGCTTTCCGTCTTCCTGCTGGTAAGTTTAAGCCAAGCCTATCCAATTTCTCTCTCAGGCAGCGGCCCCCATTCTTCGATTTTGCTCTGTATAAAAACAACCAAAAACTAGGTTTTGAAAATTCACATTCTGATGAAAATTATGAGATGACTTGACCACATGGGGAATACACTATCAGATGGAGACATTATGACTAAGGATTGAGGGTATGGTATCAGTTAGAAATTCTGTGCCAGAATACAGCTTTGTCTTACCTTCTCAAAATGCCTCCCAAGAGTGAAGCATTGAGGCACTCAGGTGGGGAGAGGCGCCTCTTTACCTCAGCAATGGTCACCTTGTATTTGGAAGTAGAACTAAGAAGGGACAAACGGCCAGGGACAGAGCAAAATAAGTCTGTGGGGTTGACCACACAGGTGCCACCTTGAGAGAAAAAAGTATAGCACATGTTAGTGACAGTGAAAGAAGCTAACTGCATGAGAGGCAGTTAACATCAAAAGACTGTACTGGATTTGGGAATACATGCTAACAGTTGTACTTATATATCCCCCAAATCATCACAGAGAGCTGCTCTGAATGTTCTTTCAAATACTACTCAGGGTCGTGTCTTTTCAATGTTTGTGAAGATGTCTGTGAGTGTACAATTGTTAGGAAACATTGGCATCCTATGGAGTGTAGACTGCCTCACCAGTGTTAATTTTGGCAACATTCATACTAAGAAACACTTCAATTAATTAAAAACCTGAATTCCAATAGTTAAGTTCACAAGGAGTAGGTATTACTTATACATGGTTGTGTGTGTTGATGTACACACACAGATGCACAATGTACACAATGGATGGAAACGTTTTATCCACAATTACTGTCTTTTCCAAAGTGTTTGAAAACTGCCATATTTTCCTCATCCGTCTGTCAATTAAAGGCACCATAGTCACCCACTCCCAGGTACTGCTAAAAACCAGTTACTCATTGAAAATTTCCAATCCATACAGGTGATGGTAGGTTAAATACCTCTACTGTATGCCAGCCCTCAACATTAGCAAAATACCTAGAACACAGTAATTAATTATTATTAATAATTTAATAATTATTAAATGTTAGCTGACAATAATATTGATGTAATTTTCATTGTCATTATTACTATTAGGGAGAAAAATATATAATTGTCAGTAGCAAAATCATCAAGGCAATTTGCCATGCTGGGGTTCCTGGAACAGAAGCTTTCTGTCTCCAAGCTCCAGAAAGCCCCCTGAGCTTCAATCTCCTCCAGGAACAACAGTATATGTTCCCTATCCTCAGGCAGTCAACAAGAACTGAAGAGGACTTGAGGATCCAAAGGTGATCATCTCTGAGAAGCATTTCCCACTGTCCAGTTCCTCCCCCACAGCAAGACTTTGGAGCCAATGTCCACCCCGCTAGCATGGTGTCTATACAGTTCCGTAATCCAAAACTGCCTCATGCATTAAGCAATCTGAAGGCAGAGTTTTTAAGGGTCTGAGGCAAATTCAAAGTTGGCTTTTTGATCATGTTTTTACTTCTTCAGTTAGGGGCAATCTTACGACCCATATCCAGAAAAGGGACAAGTTCTACGAGAGAAAAGAGGTTTTAAAAAAGTAGGTGGGGGAAGAAAAATGGGTAGAAGAGCATTGTCTAAAATATTTTTACTTCTCAGCATTTTAGAAGCGCAAAATCTCAGACACACCTCCAAACTTTTTGAGTCAGAATCTGCGTTTTAATGAGAGCCCCAGATGATTCATGTGGTCATTAAAGTTTGAGAAGCACTGAACTAGGACTTACCACTTGCCTCCCAGGTATCTCCTACCCTCATTTACTAACTAGCACATATGGAATGTTACATTGGTGGTAGAAATTCTGGCATTCAGATTCTGGTATTTTCCCTGGGCTGGGTTGCAAAAGAACCTGGGAGGACATTTTAAAAGGCAAAGGGATCCCAAACCTGAGGAGACAGAAAAAGTTAACCTTGCCCCACTCTTAAAATATTTCTACCCCTGTACCTTCTGGAATTCTTCCTGACTGTCTTTTGGTTACCCAAGTTTTTCCTGCAAGTGCTGGAGACCAAGGTCTTTCTCCCTAAGCATTCTAAAGCCCCTCCAAAAGCAACAACAACAAACCAACAAAAACCAGGAGAGTAAACAGTGGGAATGTCAGGGTAGCCAACCATTTTCAGGCTAGAAGTTGGGTCCTGTGCACTCTGCCAAAACCTCCATGCTAGTGCCTGAAAACCTGTTCTCAGTTAGAAATCTAAGAGTTCATAATCTCAATTGTCAAATTAAAATCCATTTCTTGACATCAAACTTGTAGCCAATACAACAGCAAACCACGTAAACACCTGCTTTAGGAGCTAAAATCAAATTCTCCTGTGATTTCCCCCTGTTCATATTCTTAGTGAGTTTAAAGCCAAAATACAATAATAAAAATTTGCCCCAGATTCCTGGACCTAAAACTACGATTTCACTTTTGTTATCAGTTTCACTCTGTACTTACAGATGCAAAATGTATTTCAAAAACAAATTCTTAGATGACTTCTTAAAATTTGAGATGAACAGGAAAGCAAGGTAGGTATTAATGAATCCGTATTTTAGAGTCATACTGTGAGAATTATGATCCTGATTATTTTAGGAATTAGATAAGTCTAAACCAAATATATTAAACAAACAGAAATCAATGTCTTTATGCAAAATTCACATAGCCCTCTTCTAAAAATGGATCTCTACTCACAGTCACTATGAATCATAAGTAAATTTATATTCTTACATAAACTTTCCTGTCTTGCAAACTAGCCAATATACAAATGAGGACACAAGGAATCTCACCCAGTTGCCAGTTAGCTTCAAGTTTATGATGAGTGAGAGAACAGAGCATTTGAGTATACGTATGAATTATTTGCTTGGATGCTAAGGGTAGGGAATAATACAATTTTAGAACTTTCTTATCTTTACTAATCTTCAGCGGATTAGAAACCTAATTTAGGGAGATATAGATGATTATCATTTTTAAAAGAATTTGTTAGATCAGGCTCTCCCCAACTGGAAGACTTTTGGCAAAGTGAACCTTATGTGTTGAAAACCAGCTGCTCCCAGGGAAACCACTGAGTCTGCTACCCACCCACGTGCCAATTCCCTGGGCCCAGAGTCTCCCTCTCCTACATCTAGGTTGGGCTTCTGGCTTATGCTCGAGTAGACATTTATTAGGTAAGTTACACAAGCTGCATATTAAGAGTATGCTTTATGCACACACAAATTGCCTGAAGGATTTATTTTGTATTCAGGATTAGCCATCAACTATAGAGTCTTTTATTTTTTATGTCACAGCATCTTTAAAGGGAATTTCTGTTGCTTTGATACTTGGCATTGCTGCAGCCTTGGGGAACTCTCTAGTCTTGGCTAAAGATTTGGCAACTTGTAGAGTTTACAGCAACATGGGGAACCTGATATCTTTCTTATCAGTGATTTATTCTTTAGAGAGGTGGAAGAAAGTAATAGGTCAATATCACCAGGGTTTTGTCTCTAGATTGAAGATACTGAAGGAGTGATACTTCTTTAAGGGAATCCAGACTACAGATGGTAATGATGAGATCTCAAAGAAGAATGTTGTGAAACATTGGCCCACACCAAGTCATTTACAGTAGTCATCCCCAGTGTTACTAGTTGAACTTCCTCATGGTGCTTGTGTCACATGTCAGCTCTTACTGAAATTATGTGATAATCTTTCTAGAGTCAGCATCCCAATTAGGAATCTCTTTGATTCTATAGCCAGTGTATTCATGCAGAACTTCCCCAGAGTTCATCCCTTTTCCATATACAGTTCACAGAAGCAATACTTTCACAAAGTTCACTATTTTTAAACTTGGAATTTGGAGATAGGGCTCTCTATTTTCAGTGATGCTGCAAATTCTGATGGGTAGCTGTGGTAAGAGCGGTAAGAAATCAGAAACTATCTACTCAAGGTCCTTTGCCTAGGACATGGCTTTCATAAAAGGGATAACTTTTGCCATAGCTGCAGGAAGAAGTCAGCCAGAGACTTTCGGCTCAGGTGTGACAAAACTAGGCACAAAATACATGGATGCAGATCCTCCAGCTGCCATATGTTGTTAGATCTTATTCGGTTTGAAGAAGCATGGAGTGGCTCTACCTTCGCTGTCTTGGCATAGCTGGGGACGTCTGGACAAGTGTCTGCAGACAGTGTGGAGCAGTGGAAAGAGTACTGGTCTACGAGTAAGAATTTGACCAACTAGCGACTCATGAAACTTTGAGCGAATGACTCTGGGTCTCAGTCCGTCCATCTAAACAATGAAGACGCTCACACTTGCTCTACTTATCTCCCCACCTTGTAAGGAGGTGCAATGGGAAATGGATGTACACACCCTTGGCAACCTGATTATAGGCCACCCAACCCCGTCATTTTTATTTTTTTTAAACAACGACCCCGTTGCAGGGTGTGAACTGCGGAGTAGGACAAGACAATCCCCCTACACCCCGCTCTCCCCAACACACACACACACCGCCACCGTCTGTGCTGCAACTGGATGGGAAAGGCAAGCGCCGGCGCCTGGGTGAGCTTTTTCTCTTCTTATCCCAGGCTATTAGGGCAGAGGAAACAGCGGCGGCTGTCTCCAAGGAGCCACGAGTCCCTGGAGCCTCTAAATCTGCCTCTGAGCCACACGCACGGCCTCCGCGCCTCCCCCCTCTCAGAACGCACCCGGCTGTGGCGAGAGGCCCCGCGCGCTCTGCAGGTGCGATCAATACTTCCTAGAGGGCTTCCGGGCGCTGGGCCGGTGCGCGCATCCTCTCCAAAGCCACAGCGCCGCCCCACTCGTCGTAGCGTCGGTGTTGACATAATTAGACCAAATCTTGAGAGCAAAATAAATGTTCTGTTCGCCTTACAGCCAAACAGATGTTTACAATTCAAATGAAAGAAATACAAACGGCAGGGATTTTTCTTCTCCCCTTCTTCATCTCCAGTGATCGCTCCTTTTTTTCTGACACATTAAAAATGTGTAAGCGATTACAAGAGTTTCCTGTCCCTGTTTGTTCTGCAGTTGCATTTCTGCGAGGTGCACCTGTGAGTTGCGTGGGTAGAATTATTCTCGGCTGCTTCCCCTCTAGCCTCTCACCCTTCCTAACCCTCCTCCCCCATGTTACCCCTCCCCCACGGCAGCGGATATTAATTGTAATCAAACAGCAAAGGATGCGGACTTAATTGGAATCAAGTAGGCCTTTGATGATGTGTCAGGAACGAATTGTGCTGTTTGGGGGAAGGGTATAACATTACAGATGTAGCTGGATTACCAGGGCCGAATGAGCTTCTTTTTTTGTAGATTTTAGGCAGAACAAAAGAAAGAGAGGTGTGCGTGAAGAGACTGGCTGTTTTAATGTGGTAGGTGTGTAATGGTGTATATTAGGGTGTGCGTATGGTGGGGATGGGGGGGGGAGATTAATCCCCATTCCCCAGTGCAGAAAGTGTTTTGGCTTCTGTTGATTTTCAAAGCAGTTAAAGAAATTAGAGAAAAGGCTGTAGGCTGTTCTTCCCCTCTGCAACCCCCAACCCCCAAAAAGATTTCCAACAAATCATGCCTCTGGATGCTTTGGTACAAGAGTTTTAGATTTCATATAAAGGAGACTGAATTTCAAACCTGCAGAATCTGCACTGGGGACCAAGGAGGCAGGCGAGGCTTGAGGTGTATCTCCGGCTCTATCTTCACCCATAATGGATGAACCATAGAGATGAGTTTTGGCTAGCCAGAGTAGAGATTCCAGGTAGTCCATCTGGAATCCGAAGAGTACGGACAAAGGAAGAAGGGCAAAGCTTCCCATCATCCTCCAATTGTACTCCTTCAGGAGCTGCTGAAAGAGCCAACGGTTTTCTCCAACCCGGATTCCTAGGCTCTGCGCCTTCTTGAAACCCAGAGAAGCAGAGGAAACCGCGTCCTCCTGCCAAGCAGCCTGCTGCCGGCCTTGAGGCCGGCAAAACGGAAAAGCGGTCAGGTCCTTCTACTCTGTTATTGGCAGACTGGGCAATTGAAGCTAAGGTTCCATTTCAAGGAAGCATTTTTTTTTTAAAGAAATTAAATCAGATCTGACAATGTTTATACCGCGGCGTAAATGCCTTTGCCTTGGCGTGCCAGTCACCTCTAAGCGATCTGACAAACTCAAACTCTCTTAAAACGTGCAGAGTTCAGATCATATTAATTCCCCCAAAATGTTTTGATTCAAAGTAGTTTGTATTTTGTGTAGCCACGGGCAATCAGGAAAGCGCTCCTGCCTGCCCATGGCCGGGTCCGCTCCCTCTTCGCGTGGCCCAGAGGCTATGGCAGTATTTAAGCTTCTGAAATTAGCCTGGGGCTGCAAGGCAGAATGATCACAAAGCGAAAAAAGGACGCTTCCCCTCTCCACTTTTTTCATTTTTTTCCTCTCCCGCCCCCCGCCCCCCCCGCCCTTTTTAGTTGCCATCCCGATTTCACGAAAGAGACCAGGGCCAAAATGTTACTTTCCACCCACGTAAGGAAAAGCTAGTTCTTCTCATCTAGCCCACTTCTGAGGTCCACAGCCACTATCCACTTGAACCCCCACCCTGCGATTCCAATATGGATCCATTTATTATGAGCTTCATAATCACCATCGTCATCAACATTGTTCACTTATTATTAAATACTCAGAGCAAGAAATGAAAGGGACCGGTGTCTGACAAAGGGGAGGGGGCCATAAGGGAGCCTCAGAAGATTCAGGGGGGAAAAAAGAGTGGGTTTTTCTTTTTTTTTAATGATTAAAAACACAGACGACTCCTGTAAATAGAAGCCTCATTTCTTCAAGAGATGCCTTTTGAAACCCGGTATCTGAATATTCAACGAAGGCAAAGCTCCACTCTGTACGTACAACATTAATATGATCTCTGCAGAATTTGCTACTCAGTAATATTAACATATCAAAGCCTACGCCCGAGGCGAAAGAAGCTATCGATACGCGAGCACAGGGTAAAGTAAAGATTATTGGTTCTGATGGTTGGAGTGGCGGAGCTGCGGGCAAAATCGCGCACACCATTAACCGAGAGTGAGCGCGCAGGGAGCTGCACCTCCGAGGCGGTGGCAAATATTTTATCTAGGTGGTAATTACCTCGCTGCTGCCCCCTCTTCCACGAAGTCTTTGGCTATCGGGCCCTCATTACAGGCTAAAATAATGTAATTGCCACTTAACAAAGTGAGTCAGGGCGACGCTATTTTGTTCTTTACAAGTTGAAGTCACCAAATGTAAAGAACAACTGAGAACGTCCGAGCCCTCCACGCCACTGCAAACCAGGACAATGTCCGTGATTAACTCATGTAAAGTACATAGGCACCTACATTTCTTCAAGAACACCATTTGGGGTCTTTGAAAGTGGAATCTTTTTTTTTTCCTCCCATAGTACATTCTAGAAACCATTAGAAATGTAAATTGATTCGGGAACTTAGCAGAAGAGAGAAAATGGTGAAATGTTGTGCTTCGCAATAAACTATGTTTTATGTGGTGGGTCATCTGTAAAGCATGACCTGGAAAAGAAATACAATTTTATCTCAGCTGTTAGACAATATCGGGTTATATGAAGTATTGCAGTATAGTAGAGCACTTGAGTTAATGTCTTCCTGATTTTTGATGAACACAAATAGTCTGAGCTGTTGATATAGGGGTCCTGGGTACTATCATGACAGTTGAGAAAATAGGCTTCTTTAGGGTTTTGTAAAAGGAAGTTCTGAGATGAGGGGCTGGGCAGGCTGCAGCAAAATATACACCCTCTTTTGGGAATACATTTTCTTGCTACCCACTTGTAAATTGTCATGAACATTGATTGTTTCAGAGTAAACAGGCACGTATAGACACACACCCTCCTTTCCACGGGTCATCTAGGTTAACTGGCCTTTCTCTAAGACACGTGGAAATGGAATAAACTCAGCAGCTAAAATCTGAATTCCTACGAAGGGGGGTTTAGTCACACAAGACAGATGTAAACCCCAAGTTACATTCCCTCTCTCTCTGTAGCTTCACTCTTCTCATATGATATCAATATTTGGTTTCAAGTAGCAGATTCAACGACGATTTTTAGGTGAAAAGCATAGGGACCGAATTCTACAGGAATAATAAAGCATCACCTAAGGAGGATAATTTCTGTGACTCTGATAAAGTAGCTAACATTTTGGAGATACTTAAGAGCTTTGGCCTTTCTTGGGAATTGTGTGAGGGGGTGAGAGGGTGTCCAGTACATCTCTCCCCAGAAATTCAATTGATTCCAAAGCCTCTTCCTCTCCAGCTCCCTCCTCAGCCTCAAGTAATTCCACCCTCTGTCAGATATCTTATGCTCAGATGCAGTTTCCAAGCATATGAGAGGGTAATCTTCGTATAAGTGTGGAACTGAATGCAAAACTGCAGTAGCGAAAGGCCGACTGTGGGAGAAGCGAGCTCCCGTACCTAATTAGTGGCGCTGTCCTTCAGCACCACCGACGTCTCTACGCGCCCTGAGTGCTCTTGCCTCACCTTATTTTTACCCGTCCCAACAGACCCCTGATCAGCACATCTCACCTGGTCCCCTGTTCACCGTGTAAATTTTTTTTGCCTCCTCCAACAGCGTGCATTCAATATTCATCAGTCTTGAGCCAATTTTATTCCATTTCAATATGTCTGAGTACCAGCGTGGATGGCAAGCTTAATACTCCTCATTTAAAAAATCTTTGTGGAGGTATACCACTAGTGTGTGGTGTGTGTGTGTGTGTGTGTGTGTGTGTGTGTTAATCTCGATAGGGTGAACCAACAAGAGTTGAGCAGCTCTTTTAAATTTAATGTAAACTACCCACATCCACTAGAACAATACCCAAGTTTCAAAGGGAAAGCACCCTTTGTTTTCTTTCCCCGTCAGTTTAAATGGAGTTTACATTGGACATTGGGATGTAAAATCTGCAGTTTAAATATGAAAGAATCACTGATTTCTACCAGCACATTTCTCTATCCAGAAAAGCAAATCTTTCAAGAAACTTTCAAAGGGATGGAGAGGGGCTGAAGGACACTTATTTGGTCCCATCAGAAGAGACTCAGTTTTTAGTGTTCTGTTACTGCAGACAACTGTGGTCCTGAAGCAGGAATTAGTCTTGGTGAATAGACCACATCTTATTAATTCGTATGAAGTTAGGATAACAGCTGGGCTTGCCTTGTGTGCTGCTCGGGTTACTCAGCTTGCTAGGAAAATAAACTTCAGAAGCTTTGGGTACAGTTAAGTAGGGGAAGCTAGCAAAATCTGCACTGCCTCAAGGCCCTGAGAACGTGATAGTTCAAAACCTTTTGTCAAAATGGAACATCTGAGATGCAGCCCCCTTTAGTGCCAGAACTGAAAGCAACAGCTCTCTCCTCTCCTCTTGCCTTCCCCCACCTTCCAACTCCATGGGTAACTCTGGATTCAGATGTTTCCCTCAACAGATGGGAACAAGAAAGCTTTATCCAGTACAGTTAACACCACCTCCTCCTCCTACCCTCCCTTAAAGAAAGAAATGTTCTGGACACTTAGAAAAATAAGGGCAGCTACAATATTGGTGTTTCATTAGCCTCCCCTAAAGCCTCAATGATCTAGCCTTTCACAGAATCCTTCAAAGCCTCAAGCTAACACCATCACCTCAAACACCCAGGCTGTGGCTAGCACATTTAGGGCTAAAAAAGAAACTCTGCTTGAGGATGTGGTATTAGTGCTGGGGGAAGGGACTGTGAGAAGCTTCTTTCTTTCTTTTTTTCTTTCTTTCTTTCTTTCTTTCTTTCTTTCTTTCTTTCTTTCTTTCTTTCTTTCTTTCTCTCTCTCTCTCTCTCTCTCTTTCTTTCTTTCTTTCTTTCTTTCTTTCTTTCTCTCTCTCTCTCTCTGCCTTTTTCTTTTTTCTTTCCTTCTGCCTCTAACTTTGATTCTGTTACTGGTCTATGAGGAGCAACAAATATCTCCTATCACAAGCCTTCTGGGCACAGCCTGGGTTCAAACCTTAATGGAAGAAAGGAGGCTTTTAAATGTGGATATGCCAGTGTTGGACTAGAATAATTGACTAAGTATAATTGTTTTCTTAATCATCAGAAAAGGAATCTGAGCACAACCAGATCTTCTAAACAAAGTCACAGATAGGAGAAGAATGTCTAGGGTTAACATGGTATTACTTGTTACTTACCTCTTCTTATCACTCCACCTTGGCCATTGAGAACAAGCCCACACTGGGCTTCCACAGAGCCCTTAATAAAAGAAACAGAAATAACATTACTTAAATGGATACTCACATATATGACCATGTAGGTGAAGTCTTTTAGACTAGCCCATCTCTGAACTCTGTCTCAGTAGACATTTAAAAGCAAGCATTGAGCTGAAGCAAGCTTTCTAGCAAACATAATTTTTTAAAAATTGCAAGAAAAACCACAATCTACAAGTTGTATAAATCTTAAGGTATACATTTTACATCACCATACAATATTACACTTCAAAGTGCCTGGGAGTCTTTCATCTTGGCATAAGAGAATGAGAAGCCCTTTGAGTCCCCATCAAGACACACAGCACATATACAGACAGTGTACACTCAGCACTTTCTGAGTAGAGCAAATCACACCTAGAGTGTCAAGTCTGGGACTGTGGGTTTCTTGAGGACACAGAGGAACTATTTCATATGCAGGATTCAGGATGTCTTATAGAGGTTCTGTTTTACCCCAACTGTAGGAACATCCTATAATGCCACCCAAAATGGACCTTATGGAAGAAAAACCTTCAGGTTCACTCACTGTAGACCTTCAAGATCCTAATGGATTGAGGAATCCCTGGAGCTGGAGAGATGGAAAGGGTTTGCTGATTTTTGATTAAGAAAAATAAAAATTTCTCCCTGTCTGTCCTTTTCTTTTTTCCCAAATCGAAATGTGTTAAAGGCTCATTTTCCTTTACAAACAAACGAGGTATTGGACATGAAAGAGGGCTTGAAGGGTGTTAACCTACCCAACAGCCCGTGAAGAGTTAAGTAAATGCGGAGAGAGTCGGTGCATAATAAAAACCCACTTTACAAAACAACCTTTACAACCCTGGCTCCCTTTCGCCTCCCCATTTTCACCATATTGAGGCAGGCCTGTAAGACCCCCCTTTTCAACTTACTCACGAGCTCTTTCTTATTTTAAATGTTCTGCCTTAAAGTGATTATCAAATCAATATGAAAAAAAAAAAACTTGGAGACTGAGCATAAATTAAAGCGGTGATGGGAAAAGGTGTGACAGTTTCCTTTGTTGGCCATAGCAAATCTTTTTAGGGGACTCAAAGATGGAACTGAAGCCACAAGACTGTTTGCATCTGTTAGGCAGACTTAGACCGCCCTCCAAACCATTGGACTTTCACTTAAAATTCTGTGCAGGGAAAAGTATATTTACATTTGTTGCATTTGAAATGAGGCATATGCTGATGAATGTTTTAAAAAGGAAGAAATAAAAGGAGAGAGACGGGTTTCTCCCACACACTCCCTCCCCATTTCTTGTTTTAGAAGTAGCTATGTCTCTTTCTTTTTCATTCTGCCAACTTGGTGCAAGAACAGTGGAAGAAAATAACTTGTCAGATTTACAAACTTGCTACATAGCATTCATAGATTAGATAGATAAAGATGGATATATATTATGATACATACATACATGGATACATCTATGTAAGGGTATAAACGTATATCACACACAGTACTATATTTCTTCTAGTATCTTGGAGTGTGTCCCTTAGTAAGAGTAATCTTGCTTCAATATGAGTAATAAAAGAGAAAAGGGACATTTGTATATGGAAAAAGAGATAGGCTGAAGAAAAGGTTTCAAAATATCTGAAATGTAGATGATAAACGGTCTCAAAGCTCTCCAAGGCAGTGAACTACTTTTCCTCCCACTCTCTGGCGCACGGTTACAATGTTTATTTTCTTAGAAGAAACGAACCTTGGTTTCTTCACTTAACAAACTTTTTTCCCTCATAAGTAAAACATGTTGTTTGGTCGGATGACATTGCATAAATGACCAGTTGAATGGCACTAAGTCGAAAATGGGATAAACTACGGTGTCCTTTTGCACGGGATTCGCTCTTTGTCTAGTGCTTGCAAATGTTCTAATCCCCTCTTTTGAAAAATGCCCGGCTTTGTGCCTAGCACAGAAAAAAAATTTGTACAGATACAAAAAAATCAGCAACAGACGCGGCTATTAAAAGGAGTAAATAGGTTTTAGTTGAGCTAAGCATTGAATGGCAGATTTTTTCCCTCTTGAGACATAAGGGGATCCTTGTGAAAAATGTAAAAATGCCCTGAGCGTATAAAATTATTTTGTGAATATAAATGTAGAAAGTCAAGGTTTATGCAGCCAAATCTTTTTTCTTGTGTACCGATCTTACTGCTATGGCTCTTTGTTGGAATTGTAAGGGCTTTCACTTTAATTTAAAAATAATCTCTTGCTCAAAGGTAAATGAGGAGGAAAGATTTTCTGTGCGCAACAAGGGATCTCTTACGTCTCCAACTTGTGTTCTTAGAATATTTCCCTATTTGTCCTGGAGAGTGTGAAGAAGGTGACCAGCTTCATGCAGACAGAAAAAGTAGGAACTCACAGATAGAACTGCACTTTCAGCTAAAAGGAGCTAAAAATACGGGTCTTTTGAATTCTTTTCTGGGTATTTATGGACTCATTTGTTTTAAATATGCCTATGGCAACATAATTGCATACTCATAAATTCTATTGTTGGCAAAGAATGTGCAAACATGTGTTAAGAAATAAAACAGAAGAGGGATCATCTGATTGAGTGATAGCCTCCACAGTGTCTGAATACCTGCCTTCTTTCCTTCCTTCTTCTTTTTCTCTTCTTTCCTTCCTTTTCTCCTTCCTCCCTTTCTTCTTTATTTTTCCCCTCTTTCGCTACCTTTATTGCCTCATTTTTGTCTTTTTAAGGAGGTGCATTTTACATAAAATGTAATGGCTTGAAGAGCAAAAATAAACTTGTAAATTACCTAACTGGGCTGAGGTTTTGAGTGCACATCAGGCAGAGAGAATTGAACTCAACCTACACCCCGGTAAAGTGCACTGTGCAGATTATTTCCTTGGGGTAGACCTTTGAGATTTTCATTTGCGATTCTTTACTTTCCATAGATATCTAGTGAATTTGGTGAAACTTCTGCTCCCAACAATTTTCTTAGAACAAGCCTATTTGTAGTAAAATCTCCACAAGCTCAGTTTGAGACAAACACCTGGGACGCCTCGGAAGACCCTGTGAAGTGCGGAGATTGAGGGTACGATTGGTCATCAATTTATTGGGTCTTACTCTGAGTCCATTTGGCCCAACCCCAGACTTCTCGATCTCCTGTACCTTATTCCCTCAGGGTCACAAATGTTGATTCACATAAGACTTCTGTGAGGACAAACCAAAGGTTGAGGGCCGCAGCCGCCCTGACTCCCTCGCGTCCAGGTGAAATGCCTGGATCCAATGAGAGGAAAAGAACAGGCACACTCCTCCTCTAATTGTTTTGATAACTTTCCATAAGTGGGGTGTGTGTGTGTGTGTGTGTGAGAGAGAGAGAGAGAGAGAGAGAGAGAAGAGAGAAGAGAGAGACGCTTTACAGTCGGAGCCTTAATGGGGCGGGAGGGGGAGGGCAAAGAGGGGAGGGAGCAGACAAATTCGCTGCATGCTTATTTACCTGCAAGTCGTCTGCTCCCGCGGCGGCCAGCCCCAGGCTGGGCCCTGGCAGGAGTCTTTGATCTGGGTGCATTCCATACTGAGAGCCATGGCTCATGAGGGACAGGTCGTGGCGGCGGTAGGCATCGAGGCAGCCCAGCTCCCGCCTCTGCTCGTCCAGGCAGGACGACTTGAGCGCCCGCGCATTGTGCAGGTTAATAAAGTCGGTGGGCTCCCCGTGGTGGATCTGCTGGTAGTACTGTTGCGAGTGGTGGAGCGAGTTCAGAGAGTAGGCGTCGGGGGTGACGGCCGGGTGGCTGTGCTGAAACTCGTAATGGAAGGACTGGTGGTGGAGCGGGGTGTACTGGTGGTTAGTGGAGAAGTAGGGGGACGCAAACTCGGTGCCGGTGGTGGAGTAAGTTAAAGGAGAGGAGGAGGAATAGGCGACAGTGGAATTGGCTACGGACTCCAGACAGCCAAGCTGCATCAAACGGTAGCTGTTTGATCCGTCGTGACGTATCTGGAAGGAAGAGGGGGAAAAGGGAGAGCAGAAAAACTTGAGGTTTGTCATTTTGCAACCAAGGCGCCGCTCTCCCAGAGCCAGGAGCTTTCTCTGGCACTCCAAGGAAAGCGAGCGCCTAAGACTCGGGCCGAGCCGAAGCCAAGTCTCAGCGTCTTCACCAGAGAGCCTTTGCAAACAGGCGAACTGGGGGTGGGCGGCCTCGTCCTCATAGTCGAGAGAGCGGAAAAAAATCCCCCACACTATATAGGTGCGGGTGACACCACACACGCACACACACACACAGACATACACGCACAGACACACACACAGCCCCTGCCCAACTTGTGCAGGGAGCTTGGCGTTGGGATCCAAGTTTGCAACTGACTCCGGGGCCGCGGTAGCAGAGGAACGAGTCCACCCGAAAAGAGCGCTGGCCCGCGCCGCCTTGCCTCTCCAACTAGACCCCAGCATCGAAATTCTGCGCCTGTCTATGCCGAGATGTTCGGCCCGGGCTGCTCAAAATCATTGTCCATATATTTTTAAAAATCCAGTGTGCAAATCGTTCAACTTCCTCCCTTCCTTAGTCATTTGAGGGAGGGAATCCGACTCCCTCTTTTCTGCTTCCCTTTCCTTGAATAAGCCCATTCCAAAATGGGTGCGTTTCCCCCATCCCCCTTGTCCACCTACTTCTCCCCCATCAGTCCCTTTTCTTTGCTTTTCTGAGAATCTTTTTTCCGTCTCTGTCTCTTTCTCCTCACCGCCCCCCCTCCCTTTTATTATTAGGATTATGTTTTCCCGCTCATTATGGCAAATGTTTCTTAACGTGGCAGAGAGTTGCCCTCCCTGGCGACAGATGTCATAACGAACTTTCTCCCCTTTCCTTCCTTAACTTCCCCCGAAAGACAGATTATAATTAAACGTAACGGTCCAATATAGATTAGAGACAGCGGAGGCTGCCACCGCCGCCGCCACCGCCGCCGCCGCCACACACACGCGCGCTCAAAAAAAAAAAAAAAAAAAAAAAAAAAAAATACCGCGGCATAGTGGTGTAATCCCGGCAAGGTAGGTGACCTGTTGGGTTTCTCCGAAAGCTTACGATGCAATTTC
>NW_012118599.1:6413453-6419119 GCF_000951035.1 Colobus angolensis palliatus
AAAAAAAAAAAAAAAAAAAAAAAGTAATAATACCTCGGCATCGTGGACTAGTCCCGGAAAGGTAGTTGACATGTTGGGTTTCTCCGAAAGCTTACGATGCAATTTCCCCCTCCAAAAAAAGAATCGGGAAAAAAAATCCAAAGTTCTTGTATTTTCCAATTTTTAAAGGAAAAAAATGTTCTATAGATAGATATCTAAATTGTAATGGTTTTGCCCGGATCAGATAGCTCCTTGCCTCGTACCCACTTAAAAACCTGTAGGAACAAAATTTTCCCTCTGCACAAAAGCAGCTCCCTGGAACAGATTTTGTACTTGCTGAG
This sequence comes from Colobus angolensis palliatus, assembly GCF_000951035.1. Taxonomy (NCBI): domain Eukaryota; kingdom Metazoa; phylum Chordata; class Mammalia; order Primates; family Cercopithecidae; genus Colobus; species Colobus angolensis. The sequence goes on from NW_012118599.1 coordinate 6,413,774, forward strand.
TATTTCTTTGGCTGATGTCGTAGGTCCCTTGGTAATATAGAAGTTTTGAAAATTAAGCATCAGCACTGAGAACTGGGAGGACAATAGGCAGAAGAGATTTATCCCAGGAGACAAGGAATAAATATTGTATCTTCGCCTAATAAGGAACTGGAGGTTCTTTCAACATTTTTATCCATTTTTTTCCAACCTTTATCATGCTTTTCTATACCGACTGAGGTGGGGACTCATCTCTGTGGAGAGTATTTGCACACATTTTATTGTGAAGCTAGATATCTAGCTCCAATATATGTATATTAGAGATAGAAATATATATTAATTAAAGCTTCCTTTTATATGGGTAAGTGTTCATTCCTATTGGTTCCACTGCCTGGATGCTGAAAGCTGCTTTTTCCAACAACCACCCGAATCAATTTTGCCCAGATTGGGGTGTCTGCCTTCGCCCAAGTGGAAACAATGCTGATCTTTCCATATTTACATTGAATTTGGGTTCTTTCCCCTTTTTTTAAAGGCAAAATCAGGCGGTGGCTTACACTTTTCAGCAGCTTTAAAAATAAATAACGGTGATGGACAGTCCCAAGTTTCCATCATCAGGAAATGGTGTAACTGGCAATGCATTTAGGAAAAATGCAAGGGAATAAAGACTTGAGACAAGATTTTACATTTAGGTAAAATGTTGTCTTTCACTCCCCAACCCAAACCATATCCCCCGTCTTTTGTGTTTTTCTTCTTTCCCTTTGGAAACAGCACTGGTGGTGGTGGAGTGTAGACTGTTTAGCAGTAGCATTAGGTTTTGGAACACCATTACCCCCAAAATAACCCTTAAACGCTTGGAAGTTATATTTTATAAATAGAGGGCAGGAAGGAAGCAGTGCACACCTATTTCCATCTCTTCAGTGGATTTCTTGACTTTCAAACAGTTTTTGAGGTTTCCTTCGTTCAAAATTCAGCTTCCTTCACCAAGCTGTCTAGTGCCTGGAGGGGGTGGTGGTGGCTGTAAACCTGAAATACTGAGGCTTTGCTCCTCAGTGTCTGTATTACAGGAAAGAACTGGCTGGCCCCACAGACTCATCTCATAGATAGAAGGGGTAATTCAGTCTTAATTGCCATTTCATTTGGTTTGCTTTCAAGTGTTTAAGCTGAGAAGGTGTCTTAATAATAAGCCGCAGGCAAACAGGCATGTGGCTTTTTTTTTTTTTAGGTTGGGGTTTGGGAGGGTTTATTAGGATCTGCTCATGCAGGCTAACTGGGGCTGTCACTCAGAGCTCTTTGCTTTATACAAATGGACAAAGGCACACGACAAGAATTGAAATGTATTGTCTGAAATGGAGATACACGATTCTTCAGCCCCTCATGGGGTCAGCAGCCAACACTTGCTCCCTATTTCAAGGTGTGCCAGTGCCGCCTGCCCCACCGCCCTCCTTGAAATTCCATATTTTGGCCTAATGAGGTAAGGAGACTGAGAGACCAATGATGACAAAAAGGAAGAATATCCAACTTGATCTTTAAGTAAAAGGGGTAAAATGAGTGCTGTTGGCTCTAGGGGCTGAATCCCAAAAATGTTTGCAGTGGAGTCTTTGTTTACCAGGTCTGAGTGGGGCCTCCATAGCTTACCAACAGAGAAAATAACTAATCTAATCATCTCTGGTAGGTGGAGACTGCCCCCACAACCTTAACCCAGGCACCCCAGTCCCTGGGAAAGTGCAGACCACTCCCGGGAAAAATGCGTAGGACTCACAGGTTATCTTGGGGAATGCCCAGGTGTGCTTTTCCTGGTGGATGGTATTGGCTAGCCCTTCTCAGACAAGTTGCAATCTCCTTCCCAACCCCTCTACTGTCAGACACATCTTCATTGAAGGTGAAAGTACCTTCTTTTCCCAGTTTAGGTCCAGGCAGCAGACATAAAACCCTCTCCCTGGGGAACAACAATGAGGAGGCTCAGGAAGATGTGGCCGCCTGCTCTGCCTGCTGGCCCAGCGTGTTTGGTCCACATGTTTGTCCCTGTCTGGAATAACAGCCACACATAGCTCCCTCACCCCTGCCACCACACTCAGAAGATGTAGCTTTATGATAGTCTTGGTAATGAGCTCTAGCCTTGAATTGAGTACACCCCACGGAATGACCTCCGGTAGCCCGGACCCTGTGAACATCAGGACATCACTAACTAACTGGAAATAATCCCATTTCACCCCCTAACCCCACTTTCGTGGTTCACTTTCCTGAGTGATGTTTAGGTATCCAAACAAAGAGTGTCCAGGGTTTAACTTATGTGCTTGTTGAACTCTTGTGGACTTGAGGGGAACTTAAAGATACTGAAGAATGAGGAAAAAAAAAAAAAAAAACCTTTCATTTGTACTTAAGGAAAATGAAACAGGAAGGTTAAAATACCTCTCCTTTAGTTTCGAGATTTCCTTTGCCAGGGCCCTTGACCACCTTAGAAAGCATCTCTCTTAACCCTATGTCTTGGATTCCCACATCAGCATCTGAACTGCAAGGAAACTTCATTTGGCCAACTGCTCCCTCCCACCTCATCCCAACTTAAAAAAAATAAAAAAGCTGTTTCCCCCTGAAAGAAACAAAGTTGAGGAAATCATCCATGCCATATGCACATACTGGTCAGCGCTCCCTTCCATCTGCTCTGGGGTTGCTCAGCGAGCCCCTTTTCTAAAGAAACTCATTGAGGCAGGTGTGTGGTGTGTTTTGTGCCTGTGTGTGTGTGTGTGTGTGATGTGTGCATGTGTAGCGTTCACTTCTGTCAGACACCCCTCCATCCAATTAATAGTCTTGAGCAATTAATAAGTGTTGTGTGACTTGACCCAAAGACTGGGCATTTTAGCAAAGTTGATTCCTCTTTCTCTGTTTTGCTTCTTTTCCGGAGAGTGATTGGCCATTCATTTTCCAGCGGGTGGCATAATTAAATTAACTGGCCACAGCACTCTGGAGACTCCCTGACTATTGCCTGGGGCCCCCTCCAACAGGGAAACCATGGTGCGCATTCCAGCCTCAGTCAGAGGCCAGGCCGGCATCAGTCACTCAAAATAGCCGGCAAGAGCACGGTGGATATGCTGCTGGCCTTGCACCCAAGAAGCTGAAAAGGTTGTTCCTGCTCCTGTTCTTCCTTCTGGTTCCATGCTCCACATGCCAGGAAGGAATGTCTTCTGGCAGTCACTTTAGGAATCTGCAAAGAAATATTTATATATATCATTACTGTCTTGTTTAGGATCCAGAGCAGGAAGAGTTTTGGGGTAGTCGCAAATTCCTTCCTGGGCTTTTAGGCCAGTGTCATTCATATCACTCCAGTTTTCATCCAATCTCAAACATCTTCACTGAAAGAGTTTGCCACTCTACTCTGTGTTTGAGGTTGGTGAACAATTACAAATGAACTCATGCCTATCCTTAGCTTTAATAAATGTGTATTTCTTCAGGTTTCTTTCCTTTTTTCTTTCTTTTGGTACTTAGGGTTTCCTCTGCTATTGCAAATTGATTTTGTTTTTTTATTGCTTGAATACACTTCTCCCACAATATTGCCTATATAATACTGAGCAAAATGGAATAATTATTGGAATTATTTTGGCCATTTTGAAACAAAAATATTTTCTTGGATGTATTTAAACACATGAATCAACCAGAATATGTTCTTTGCTCTCTCACTTTTGCCTTCCCTCCCCTTTTCTTTCTTTCTCTCTTTCTTCTTCCTTCATTTCTTCTCTTTTTCTTTCCCTGTTTTTTTTCTTTTATTCCTTCCCTCCTTGCTTCCCCCCTTCCCTTCTTTTTTAACAAAAGGTAGATAGAGGCGGGATTGGATCTCTTATACTTATGCCTTAAGCAAGCATGTGTGTACGTTGTCTAAGAATGAAATTTAGTGTATTCTGCTCCAGTGGGAGATGCAGCTCTATAACCAGACATGAATTTACACAAAAGGAAACAATTTCCATGGTCACAAAGCCCTGTCTTTGAAAGAACAGTGGAGCACTGAGGATCCCATATAGGTGAAGGATGTTCATTCCACAAAGTAAAACAAGATATGTAGGTCTGAAAATCAGCACCTCTCCTTACTGCTTCCAGCTTCTTTCCTTCCACTCCTTTTTTGGATGAACATGAAGAGCAGAGGCGCCTCCAGAGAACCCACAGTAACCAAAGGACTCTTGTGACCTACCTAGGGGTGTTTTGTTCCATCTGCCCTAGGACACCCTTTCACCATTTTGAGAATCCCCAGCCCTCTCAGTGCCTCCACTCGGTAGGCTTCCAAGAGGCACTCAGTCTGGGGTCTTGTAGAGCCAACCATAGAGGGAACCCTCCGGCCCTTTTATAGTAGGGTCTGAGTTTCACAGTCCCTCAGGATTCTAACGGTTCAGAAACGGCTTCTAGTCCAAGGACCTCCTGTGGTGTGCTTCTTCTAAGCTCCTAACCTCTCCCAGTCACTTCTATGGAGACCGGATGGGGACAATACTTCCGGTGGTGGAAAGAAGAGTATATTGGGTTCACCATGCCATAACCCAACCCCTAGTTTATTCATTTATTCCTCACTAGTCGAGGTGAAGACAGAAAAGTGCTCCAAACATCAGGGCAATTCTGGGCAGAGACAGCAATAAAAAACTTGATCCAGTTGTATGGATGGGAATATTCGGAGAGAAAAGGCATGGTAACAGCATTCATGCGCAGACATGCGAGGTTTCCCCTCCCAGTGATTGCTTCCTTTCCTTCTGGCTTGTGCTGATGCCGACTCTGGGTCTCTTTCGAAAGATTCCTCCCCTTTCCAGTTATCAAATCTGATGATTCTTAATAAATTATCAAGTAATCAAATTTGATAACTATTCTACTTCTTCTCAGTATTCCACACCCATCCCACTTTCTGTGACAGAAGGACCACGTTGTGTAAAACGTTACCTAATTGCAAACAAGAAAAGCAGACTTTTTTTTTTTTTTAATTGAGACGGAGTCTCTGTCCCCCAGGCTGGAGTATGGTGGCACGATCTCAGTTCACTGCAACCTCCGCCTCCCGGGTTCAAGTGATTCTCCTGCCCCAGCCTCCCAAGTAGCTGGGACTACAGGCGCGTTCCACCACGTCCGGCTAATTTTTTAGTGGAGACGGGGCTTCACCGTATTAGCCAGGATGGTCTCGAGCTCCTGGCCTTGTGATCCGTCCTCCTCGGCCTCCCAAAGTGCTGGGATGTAATTACAGGTGTGAACAACCGCGCCCCAGCAAGGCAGGCCATTTTTAAAAAGAGCTTTAGGATGTTTAGGGGAAATTAACATTTCTGACAGACTCTGCAGTCACTTTAGTTTAAGGGTTGTCATTGATTTTTTTAAACTCATTTTCCTTTCCTTTCTTTTCTCCTCCTCCTCCTC
>NW_012118599.1:6419697-6434396 GCF_000951035.1 Colobus angolensis palliatus
CGCGTCAGGCGGGACGTTCACTCCCAGGCAGCAGGGCCGGAGACCGGGAGGGCACAATGCCCTAGAGGCCTCCTGGCTGGTTGCACGCCTTCAGGCAGGAAGCCAGCTCTTCTGGCTAAGGTCTTGCTCCCGTGGGAAACTAGTCCCTTTCGGCCAAGAAATGTTTGAGTTCCGAAAGAGGCTGCACTTTGTCCTCTTTTTCCTCTTTCAGTTGTTTAACCTTGCAGCACTGTAAGGGGCTTTAGAAGTCCGTCTGCCGGCCTTCCGATTGCATATGGAGCCTTAGTTTACCAGCGCTTTAAAAAGTATTGATTCATTTGATCCTGAGAACACTCCTCTTTTCTGCCATTCATGTATAATTATTACCCTGTTTGTATAAACGAAAAAATAACAGCAAAGTAGCAGCAACGAACATTTATTGAGCTCTTGTCATACGTGCCAGGCCCCGTTCCCAGCCCTAAGCATTGTATCATTTCATTCTTTCAACCCTTGGATGTAGGTGTTAGTGCAAATGTATTCCCCTTGCAAAGGATGAGGAAACGGAAGAGTTTGGCGGCAGCTCATCCCAGGCACCACTCCCCCTCAGCAGGTCTGTGAGCTGGCGAAAGTGAGACTCAAAGAGGTGTGAGTGATCCCTGGGGTCACAGGGGCTGTGGCCCCAAATCCTGAAGTTCTACTTTGCCCCCCTCCATCTTCTGGTCTTTACTGTTGCATCTAAACTTTTCCAGGTTTTTAATTTCCTCTTTTTACACCCCCGCCCCCACCCACCGTCTCCATCCCTCTCCAAACGCCTAAAAGAAAACGCCCACACAGAGGCCTGGTCCAGGCTTCTTTTGCAGTACAAGTCATCGTCACACCTTCCAGGGAAAGTCGTCTGGACTACCGCGGCCTCAAATTCAACCTCCCGGATCTTACCGCTAGCTTTGCAGGGGACTGACAAGGGTGCGGTGCTCCCAGGGTTGCCCTCTCCTCTGGCTGGTCCACCTCTGGTTCTCTTCGGAGTCGGTGGCTCCAGCCGGCCAGTCGTGGATCTCAGAGGCTGTGGCACGCACCAGGGAAACCAGGCCGCAGGGCACACCAGATGTACCTTCCAGTCTCCTGCGCCCGCTTCGCATTCAGCGGCAGGCAGCTGCGGCTTGGTGAATTCCGCACTGGCCCCGGGACCCCCTGGTAACTAAGGTTGCACGAATTGAGCCGCAACCACAGGGCCTAGGCACCAACCCTACTTGGGCATCTACTCGAGCATCAGTTCTACTTGAACAAGTTACTTAATTTTCTCACCTGTAAAACGAGAAAAATAATACACTTAGCTGGTCCAGCTGTTGTGAGAAGTAAGTGAATATATATATCACTGAGATCAACGTGGACAAGGAATGCCTTTAGAAATATTGGCTATTATTTGGAAAGAGGGAGAGTTGTTAAGGAGGCTACTACAGAGAGACGGTATCGGGGAGACTCTTACTTCCCTAGGGTCCATTTTGTGAGCCTTGGACAGATGGTACTAAAGAAAATTCGGCTGGAGGAGACTCCAGAGGCCATCAGATTCTATCCTCTACTGCTGTATAGGGTCACACAGCCAGTGGAGCTACAGAGCCAGCGCTGGAGCTAGAACGCAGATGCTTGCTTCCGCTCAGCCCCAAGTCACTGGTTCAGGATTCAGGGAATGGACAGCTCGTAGTCGGGTCGTTTTTTTGTTTTTTGTTTTTTGTTTTTTGGTTTTTTTTTAATGTTTATTTTCTATTTCCTCATGGCTTAATTAACATTTTGGTCTTTAATTTTTTTTAAATTTCATTGTTTCTTTTTTCTTCCCCTCCCTTCATGTTTCTCTCTCTCTTTCTCTCTCTCTCTCTCAATTCTTTCAAACTCCCTCTCTCATTCTCCATCTTTCTCTCCCTCTTTCTCTCTCCCCACATTTACCCCTAGCCTCTCCTTCCATGCCTTCCTGTCAATGTATTCAGGGGTACCGCCTCTGCTTTCCTGGAATTCTGCTCCGACTTAACTCCCTCCCTTCTAATTTCCAAAGGTTTCTGTTTCATTTTGCCTGAACATCCTGTGCATGGTCTCAGTGAAGTGGGGGCGTGGAAGTGTTTCTTTATCCGCAATACTTCATGTTCTGGTCACCCTGGTACTCAGCTCCTCTCCTAACTTCTAACCAACCTCTGTGGATCTGTCTTGTTGCTGACCCCAAGCTCCTGCCTCTTCTCCTTCCTACTAGCCTTGGGGAGCTTTGAGGCAACCAAGGCCTCCAGTTACTTTTTTTTTTTTTTTCTAAAAGAGCTTTGTCTGTTTCTTCTGTCAATTACCCCAGTAGCCTCTCAGAGGCCACGTTTATTTTTCCATTGACCTTTACTTCCTTATGTACTGGAACAATGCCTTATTATTTTATTTATCTTAATCTCTGGTGCAATCGGCCTTTTATTCTTCAACTTGGCTGTGCTAGTGTTTGCCTTTACACTTTCTCGACTTCATTATGTAATCTTGCCGAATCTCCACACTCTGTGCATGCTGTTTAGACCTCACGTCTGTCTTTTACTTACCCTTGAAGAGTTATGTTTTGAAACTCCTGGCCCATTCGTATTTGCCTTATTCCTTTGTTTCCTACTATGTCTTTGCTGCCTGAAATGCCTATGTAGAGTGTCCAGAAATTTGCACAGTATCTGCTTTATTACAGATCTGACCCAACAGAACATTTCATTAAAATATATATTTTCCTACTTTGGCCCTGCCACTTTTGGTGGTCTGTGATAATGCCCCTTCATCCTAAGCTAGTTCTGGTTGTAGGCACCATAGAGACATTAGATAATTGCTAGGATGACTTTCACTCCTTTGATTTCCTGTTGAGCAAGTGGAGGACAATGGAGTATTCACTGACTTTGCCACTGATTGGCTCTGGGACCTCAGACACTTAACCACTCTGCTCTCTTTCACAGCCAGGCTGTATTAAATGAGGACAAATAGGTATGAAACAACTTTGGAATTGATAATGTACTTTAAAATTATTTAGTATAATTTATTTCTGCAACTCACGTTCTTTCTGGTAGGTCAAGTCTCTTGACTGGCTTAATATCAATCGTAATGGTGATGAAAAGTATTGCTTTTCTTCTATGACCTCTCCTTTCCAACATTCAACTGTGGTCTGTCTGTCTTGATCATAGATATTTCTACTGACATCCTTGTTAGAGTACTATCTTTCAAAAGTCTAGATTCAGAATGTGATACCTTTTATTCAGGCCTCTTCTCCATTTTGGTGTCATGAAAAGCCTTGAGGAAAACAATAACCACCCTACTGAATCCCCTCTCTATCTCTCAAAGTCGTCTGCAAAGGATGGACATTGTAATCCCAATAAGAGACTACCACCACTCCTACTCTTTGATAATCCTCTCTTGATCAATTTCTACTCCTACTGTCAACTACCCATCCTTTTTCCAGACACAATTCACTCCAGTGATTCTTGGAATGTCTCCCCATTAGGGGCAACCTGGCAATCTGGCTTGGAAGAGGTCATGTAATGGAAAGTTCATTTTAAGTTCAGTAAAATGAGGCAGTATAGGTTTTTGCTTTGCTATCTTTAGATGCGAAAATGTCACCTCTTGCACCTTTTTTTTTTTTTTTTTTTGAGACAGAGTCTTGTTCTGTTGCTCAGGCTAGAGTGCAGTGGCACGATCTCCGCTCACTGCAAGCTCTGCCTCCCAGGTTCACGCCATTCTCCTGGCTCAGGCTCCCTAGTAACTGGAATTACAGGTGCCTGCCACCACGTCCAGCTAATTTTTGTAGTTTTTTTTTCTCATGATCAATATTTATTGAGCATTTACAGTGTACTAGGCACAATGGAACATACAGAAAACATTGTCCCTGCTCTTGAGGAGCTTACATTCTAAAAGAAAAAATACACCTCTTTTAAAATGGCATTTTTGTTTGCTGTTTTCTGTAAAGTACTGAGGAAATATTTTGTAAAGTGAGCTTTGGGTATAACTTAGCCCCATCACTATTTAGGAACATAGAGGAAGAAGAAAGAGGGAGGATTTTAAAGGCAGACAATGACAGAGCATTCAGGATAGGTAGGATTTTCAAGGGAGATAAACACAACCTCCTCAACTAAGGAGAGATTTGCTGCAGTAAATAGGATGAGGGAAATAGTCTGTGGGATGCAAGCAAAGGAAGCAGGGTGTCTTAAACATTGAGTGGAGCCAGAAAGATCATGAGGCCTTTTTCCAAGTACATGGCCACCAAGTAGGAATGGTTAGTGACAAGACAGAAAGCTAAAAAAGGAAGGTAACCTTGTGCACCTGACAGATAGAAAGAATAAAAGATCAAAATCGAAGGCAGGCTATAAGAGTATCAAGAAATTCTTAAAAACCAAAAAGTGATTTGGAAGCACAAAACTTATAGTTAATGCTACCCAGTGCCATGATGGGGCTTCACCATCTTGCTTTGGAGCCTGGTCTTGAACTCCTGATCTCGGGTGATCCACCCACCTCGGCCTCGCAAAGTGCTGGGATTACAGGCGTGAACCACCGTGACCAACCATCTTGCACCCTTCTTTACAGAGAAATTATAGACTAAATCTAGCTTTGGAATTTATCCCTAGTACAAGACACCAGAAACAGGTGTATACTGTGATGTATTAAATATGTACCATATATTAGAAATATCTCTAATGAATGCAGACATTCTGATAAATAATACAACGTAAGGCTCTTTGTATGATTGAACACTATCTACTTCTCATATATTTATGTGCCAGCAGTTAAAGAGAACAGGTTTCTTTCCCTAGTTAAATACGTTGAAACAGCATTAGTCATTTAGGAGAGTGTTCCAACCTGAATGCAAAGATTTAGATGGTGGCAAAACCAAGCACATGTAGGTGCTCTGCCCTGGCACATTCAATTTTTACTTAGAGAAGGAAGTTCTCCCATTAATTATCTGAACTGTGGTGATGGAGGACGGGGAATAATGGAGAATGTTATAAATGCATCATTTTAATGAGCTTTTCATTGACAAGGTCAAGTGTGTTTCAGATGCAGTTGACAGCAAAATTCAAAATCCTTGAAATGTAGAAATTTTATACCTTGACAATATACTTGTTTGTCATTATAATATAGGTTATGGTGGCTAAAATTGCCCAATGTTTAAGGACTGGGGATTTTAGATCGTTAATTCTAACAATTTTGACTCCTTTTTTCAAAATCAGCAAACCAAAGGTCACTTCACAGACTGTGTTTTCCCAGAGAACAAGGAACCTTTTCATACTTCCACAGATAAATATGACTACTGCCTTATTAGAAAACGAATATAGGAAGCTCATCTTGTCTTTCCCCAGGATGGTATATTTACGTGAAGGTGAGTCTATGTTATGACTCCTACTAGGATGGGAAGAATGCCAGTTGAGTGGCTTGGTATGACAGTTAGGAATTTATGATGCCATAGATTGTATTTTATAAAGAAGTGATTGATTGACTAGATATTTAAAAATGCTAAAGAGTAGGAACATATTTTACTTGCTTGATTCAACTGTTCATTCAATGGCACCTTAGTGCAGAATAGAGGACCATCCCAACACCTAATTATAGAACACTTTACCATGAGGTCAGTACCTTACATTATAGGGAAAGAAGATAATGAAAAGATAAACCAAAGAAAATCCAGAATTCCCTTTACCAGCAGTAAAACTTGCAGAATATCTTTTTATTCTAATGAGAAATTTTCTCACCCAGTGTGAGTGTCTAACAGATGGACACAAGCAATATCAAATTATCTATAACTGTGCTGTCTTATGCAGTGATGGCACCCACATGTGGCTATTGAGGACTGTCATGGACTGAATTCCTGTCTTAAAACTCTAACCCCAATGTGACTGTATTTGAAAATAAGTCCTCGAAGGAGGTTAACGGAGGTCATAAGGTTGGGTCCTAATCCAAGAGGACTAGTGTTCTTATAAAAAGAGGAGGAGACATCAGAGGAAGGTCATGTGGGGAAACAGCAAAACAAAACAAAACAAAAAACAAATTGCTATCTACAAGCCAAGGATCTCTCCTCTGAAGAAACCAAATCTGCTGAGACCTTGATCTTGGACTTTGAGCTTCCACACATGTAAGAAAATAAATTTCTGTTGTTTAAGTTCCATAATCTGTGGTATTGTATTATGGCAGTTCTAGCAGACTAATACAAACACTTGGAGGAAACAATGACAGCATGCTGTGATATCAGGAGTTGGCCCAGTACTATCAGTGAGACCTTAGCATTCCTGCAAGCTGGTTTGGCACTCACAGTTAGGTCTTGGTGCTCTCCTGTTGAGCACAATCTTATAGAACGTCAATATCAGGCAGGGCCACTCTGTGACCATGATGGATCAAAATGAAAGTAATAACTCTAGTAATGTCTGCACACAGACAAAACATGAACATTGTTTAAGCCACAAAATACCAAACAAGTATTTACACTGTATAAAAAGTTTTTGAGGTACCCAATCAGAGTTCTTCCTGCTTTCTGAGATAATTCAATACAGTGTGAACCACTGCTTTCTTGGACCATTCCTGAAATTATCCAACCAAAGTCCAAATCCTTTCTAACACTGTTTTATTCTGAGGTTCAGTGGTTTCCCATGACATGTGCCCTTTCTTGCTGAAAGTTATAAACCAAATTTCAACTACAGCTGTGTGCTTGGTGGTCTTTGGTTAGAAAGCATTGGCAATTTGAAATAAAGCTAGTCCAAACTGAGATATACTGTGAATGTAAAATACACACTTGATTTTCAAATACTTAATATGAAAAAGAGAATGTAAAATATTTCATAATTTCATATTAACTATATGATAATATTTTGGATATGCTGATAAAATGTATTATTAAAAGTCAATTTACCTGTTTTTTTTAATGTAGCCACTAGAACATTTAAAATTACATATGTGACTTGCATTTCATTTCTGTTGAATTTGCATTGTTTTATAATGTCCCAGAAAAGCCAATAATTGACCACCCTGACCATGCATACACAGCATACAACTTTTTTTTTTAAAAGAAGTCAATTAATCGTATTAGGAGACACTATATTGTGAGTAACAAACAACTCACAAATCTCTGTGGTTTAACACAACTAAAGTTTATTTCTGTCAAACACACAATCCATTGTGAGTCGGACTACCTCACCAGGGATCTAGAGGGATATTTATTTCTGCATTGCCATAAGGTGGAGGGTGCTGGAGGGTCTTCTACAAGTAAATAAGTTATTTGTTTCAGAAAAACATTGGCCAGATCTAGTCATGTGGCTCTGCTTAATCATAGGGCATCTGGAGAGTATAATCTCTTCCCCTATTCCCAGAAGAAGGAGAGAAATGAAAATGAAAAGCAATTGTAAAATCTGCCATGAAGAGAGAAATGTAAATAGAAATACATGTTCTAGATCTCTAGTTTAACACAAATGTGTGACATATTTGACATATGCCTAATGTATTTTGCTTAGGAGGCCTGGACTCAGAGGGTATCCACACTGATGCTGAAGATGCAATTTTTTAAAAACATGCTTAAATCCTCTAGTTCATATTTGTATGTCAACAATTTGAAATGTTTAGCTACTTAGATGAAATGTGTAGTTACCAAGAGCTCGAAATTCTTTACCTTTCTTTCTCATGCTAAGATAAACTTTCAAAACAAAGTTAAAGCTATGTTTTGAAAGTGTTATGTAATAAGATTAAATAGAAAAGAAGAAACTTTTCAGGATCATTGACTTTTTAAAGTTAAGTTGATAAGGCTCTGTATTTAAATCTACATCTATCTCTCTACCCCCATCATATGCACACACACACAGACACATACACACACACACACACACATTACTTTATTCAACAAGGTTTCATAACATTAAAAACAAAGTGTGATCCTGGAGATTTCATTAGTTAAAACCCTCCTATCTGCGGGAAGGTTCCTAAAATGCAGGCGAATTTGCCCTTCTTATCTTCAAAGGTCTCCTCCTAGCATCAGAAAAGTTGTTTGTAGTAAGCCCAGGGGAAGGAGGAGGGTCTGACAAGCTTTCTCCTCCCCTTTTGTGGCTGAACTGAGAAGGCGTCTAGTATGACTAATTCTACCAATATAGATCAGTAGGTTAATTTCTGGAGGAGGTAAGCCTATGGCTGTGTGGGGTAGAAGAAAGGGGGGCTACAGCACTTGATCTCATTTTCCCGCCCCGTCCTTTTCTCCTTTCCTGTCTCCAGGGTCTGCCACTGCCCTCCTAGACTGCTAGCCCCCAGCATACAGCCTGAGAGAAAGGAGCTGTCCGTTCAGTACCAGGGCCACGTGCAACCTGCCCGCCAAAACACAAAGAACTGAAATATTAATTAAAAAAAGCCAATCTGCTCAATCCTCCGCCCGCAGGCAGGCTCTAACGGAAAACCGCATATGCTTTCCCTTTCTCCTCAATAAATCTTCATGTGGGTATTAAAATACCTAAAAGGATTAGTCATTAAATGCTTGTACATTTGGCTTAATTCGCAAGAAACTGTATGTCACAGGGTTGCATCAGAACTATAGTTTAATCTAATTTGCAGTATTTGCGTAAATGCTTTATTTCTTCTGCTGATTGTTACAGAGGATAATATTAATATCCCAAGTGTCCAGAGGGAGAAGGTTAACACACCAACACGGAAATGAGCTGGATGCTGAGTGATGTATAAAACTATCAAAGCTTCTTTTAAGGTGAAACACAAAAAAGAATAAATGGGAGTGTGGCTTTTCCTCCTCAAGCTGCATTTATTATTATTATTTATTATTTGATCCTAAGGTAATAAGGAAAATGCTTTTTTTGAAAAAGATTTTTGCACTTCAGTTGGATATGCTGTCCTACATATTGCATTCAAAAGCTGTCTATATGGTGACAGTGAAACAAACCTTCAAAGGATTTAATTGCAGAATCATTCTTATTTTCTTCTGAGGAAGTTCTTTGTAGCAGCAGCATCCAGTCCAGTTATATTAGCCACACTCCATCCCCCTCTCCCCCATCCCCCACCTCCCCACTCCTCTAGCCCCCTCTCTAAGCATTTCTCCTTCCACTAAACTACTGGAGCATGTATTGTCTGTATTATGTATCTGCATCTGGCCCTGATAATTTACTTCTTGGTCCACCTACTTATTTTTGGACATAATTTATATAATTTACTGGGCAGTAAGTTCCCAGGCAAAAAGGGATCAAAACCTTTATCTAGAAGAATGTGTTTATTCATTAAATAATTCTGTGCAAGCAGCCTGCTGATTTTTCCTCACAGTAAATTTTCTGAATTTTTGCTAATTACATATTTTGGAAACATCCTAAATTAATGAAAAAAGCTGAGTTCTTGCCTTCTTTGGCCAGAACACCATGGAGTACAAGCCAATGAATTAATTTAAAGATACGTGTTTAAAAATTAAAAGTTTGCATTAATTTTGGTGGAATTAGTTTTTAAGAATACAGTGAGATATGTGAATATGCAAATCAACACTTGATTGTCCAAATTTTATCTCTCATTGAAGTTCGAGTACCCTTGGACTGGTGAATACATGCCAATCCAGGTTTTTCCTTTGTCCATCATGTGTTTTACAAAAGGGACAATTTGATTTCCTCTGGCCGACAGGAAGGCTGGCAGTTAATACTTTATTGACATATCTTGCAGGAAGTGAAAAGAGAAAATAAGTGGAAAATTTGAAGCATTCCTTGGAAGAGAAGAAGGTTGTTAAGGAATTCAAAATAATAGAGTTTACAAATGTGCCAATGTGCATTATTCTTCATGATAGGTGGGTGGATATCTGTATATTGTTATAAAAAGGGCACTGGAAGAGAGATGTTTCCTGTTTCTAGTTTAGTCACTAATTTTCATATCCATGGTAAATCTCAGAAGCTCTCTTGGTCTTAGATACTTCATTTCTAATGTTAGGTAGGTATACCAGGCATCTTTAAGATTTTTTTTTGTTTTGACCTTCTTTGATTTTTTTTTTTTTTTTTTTTTTGGAAATGGAGTTTCACTCTTGTTTCCCAGGCTGGTGTGCAGTGGCGCCATTTCAGCTCACTGCAACCTCCACCTCCCGGGTTCAAGTGATTCTCATGCCTCAGCTTCCCAAGTATCTGGGATTACAGGTACATGCCACCACACCTGGCTAATTTTCGTAATTTTAGTAGAGATGGGGTTTCACCATGTTGGCCAGGCTGGTCAAGTGACCTGCCCACCTTGGCGTCCCAAAGTGTTGGGAGATTACAGGCATTAGCCACCACGCCCAGCCTGACCTTCTTTGGTTATAACTGAACATCTTCAACTCCTGAAGTTCTCATTCCTAGTCCTGTCATGCCATTTGCCATTCTTCTTTTGTTTTTGTTTTCATTTTTCTTTGAGATAGAGTCTTGCTCACTCTGTGGTCCAGGCTGGTGTGATCATAGCTCATCGCAGCCTCAAACTCTACTGGGCTTGAGAGATGCCATTCTCATATAAGTTAAAAGTTGTCTTCTTTGAGTCACTGTTTTTAGTTTGTTTCTATGTAAACATAAATAACGCGGAAATTTTAGTCAACAAAGCTTAAATAATCATAATTATTTCAACTTTTATTACTTTTCTCTGAAAATTTATATTTTATTTGTTATATTTACTCCCACAAACCTCCTTTATCTTGTGTTATTGTGGAGTAATTAATCCTTTGTTAAAACAAAATCATTATTATTGCTTTCTTAATAGTTAACCAGGGTCTGACTTGATTTATCATCATAAAAATTTGTTTTATTTTGAAGAAACTAGTTATTCAAAATTAAACTGATTCTGATAATCAATATTAGTTATTTTACCTTTCTTTAGATGTAAGTTTAACATGTTGATTTGTAATAAGATAATGAAGTTAAAGTCATGACAAGTAGTTGTTAAGCACCAATTATGTTTATATACCTGTAACATCAGATAGTAAAGAAAACACTGAAAAATACGTGAAACGTTTATTTTTGCTGTTTGGGGAACTTAAAATTGAGTTGGGACAACAGTATGTACATAGAAAAAAAGTTAAAAATACATAACAAAATATTATGAATGGCAAACTGTAGTATCAAAATGTGACTTCATAAAGTGTAGGTTGAGTTTTCTGGGGTGTGGTGAAGAGGGACATGTAAAGCAGTGTGGTCATAACCTAGGCATTGATATGTGGTATTGAAAACCAAAGTAATAGAATTATAATAATTTATTCACATTTTCAACATCTAGTTTTTCTTCTGTAGATTTTATTTCTTCCCACTTTAATATTAGAGCACACCTATCATTTTGTCCTTTGTATAAAGCCTTTTTCTTTCTGGGAAACTCTCTTTTTTTGCTCTAAGAAAGGAAATGATACTCACATTCAAAGCATAAACCTGAAATTCCCACGAGACTGCTTGGATGATAACTAGATAAGAGAGATACATTAGGGCAGAAGTGCAGGTCATAGCATATCAAACTGAAAGCATGAGGCTAGAGTCAAGTTTGGTAGATTTTGTTTGTACGTGATCATTTTCAGGCCAGCTCTACAATTTAGACTTCCTCAAATAAGAATAATATTCCTGGCACTGAACAATAAATTGAGTTTCTTTTATTTTTTTATTTATTTATTTTTTTTTTGAGACGGAGTCTCGCTCTGTTGCCCGGGCTGGAGTGCAGTGGCCGGATCTCAGCTCACTGCAAGCTCCGCCTCCCGGGTTCACGCCATTCTCCTGCCTCAGCCTCCCGAGTAGCTGGGACTACAGGCGCCCGCCACCTCGCCTGGCCAGTTTTTTTGTATTTTTTAGTAGAGACGGGATTTCACCGTGTTAGCCAGGATGGTCTCGATCTCCTGACCTTGTGATCCGCCCGTCTCGGCCTCCCAAAGTGCTGGGATTACAGGCTTGAGCCACCGCGCCCGGCCTGAGGTTCTTTTAAAGCAATAGTGTAACAGATTACTGCAGACTCAGAAATTAGACTTGATTCAGAATAAATTGGGATGAATGACTCCTAACTGAAATAATGATAATTAAAATTAGTGAGCCATTGAACTGCCCATACGAGCTTTTAGGCTAAAGATGCAGATTTGTAAAAAATACACAATTTCTAATGGCAATTGTAGGGCAGGAAAGTTTTGGGAAACATACCTTCAAGACTTTCTAATATCATCTGTTGTCTATAATATACATAACATTTACATCTAATTTGTATCTTGAAAAGTTATTTTGAGAAAGTTTCTGCTATGACAAACATGTTTTTGCTAATATATTCTGTCTATTACATCTGAAATATATTTACAAACTTTGAAAAGAAGACTTAGGGTAAAGGATGCCATTATAATTAAAAAATATATACTATGTACTGTGTAATAGCTTTGCTTAAATAATGTTTGATTTATAGTATTAGAAATATGTGGTGTGTTCAGTAACTCAGGCCCAGAATACACATATAAAATTTTAGGACCTTAGTGTACAAATACAATAACTTATCGAGTGAAGGTTTTATCACTTGTTCACAAAATCTTTTATATTCTTTCCACCGAGAAGCATGTGTGTGTGTATGTGTGTGTGTGTGTGTGTGTGTGTGTGTGTGTGTTCTTTACCCTTGAACCTAGATTGACCTTAATGTTTCTTTTTAACTAACAGAATGCAGTGAAAATGATCCTGAATGATTTTTAAAGCTGGATAAAGGTCCACCATATGGGCTGGGACGCTTACCTTTGGAGCATTTTTTTTTTAGCATGAGAAATCTCACAGTATTTCCAAAAATTTTAAAGTTGGAGGGAGCAATTAATAACTGCTAGAATTTTGTGACATATATTCTCCAGGTAAAATTTTGAAGTAGTTCTAGGTGGTCAGTTCTCTTTTATTTCTATTTTTGTATGTTTATATTTCTGCCTTTCCTTAAATGCCCTCTACCAATTATGGTAGTCCTTATTTCATCTTTGGTCCAGGTAAAGATTTAAAAAATATGTTTATCCTTACAAAGCTGAATACTACTTTTTGGCTTTACCCAATCCAATGGCTAATGATGTTGGTAACTGCCATGGTGTCCCACTCTCACTTCTCTTAGGAAATCAACAGACCTATATTTGCCTTATTGCTTTATCATTTGCCCTTTGTCCATAGAAATGTAGTTCTTAGTAATTATTGATTTGACACACACTATGTTCTAGACAATATACTAACTATGTTAGCATAAAAAGCGGGTCTTTTTCATGCTCTGCCATCTTTACAATTCATCTGGCCTTAAATGAATGCTTCACCTCTATCACATCTACCATTTAGCCCATGGAAAAGTGAAAGAGCAAGAAATGGCCCTATTCCACACTTTAAAGGCACTATCAGGAAAGTGCAAACAGTGTTTTTATTCAAAACATGGTCAGTGGGTACATCTAGCTTCAGTGGAAGTTGGGAAATGTAGTCTTATTTGGGGAAACAGTGAGACCAACTAAACTTCTATTACTCTAAACGAGAGGAGAATGGATATTGGAGGAATACATAGCACAGAATATTTAGCCATAGTTAGACTTATTGACTTGGCTTGATGGCTTCCAAAATGTTAGAGTGAGAATTGTAGTAGAACAAAGATTTGTAGATTATCTCTGAAATTACAGTGTGGAGCTATCAATCTCTTGGATTCCAGACAAATCTTCCCTGAAGAGGTAATATTTGATTTAGATATTTAATGATTACAAGGAAAGAATGAACTAGAAAATAGATGAATTACACTGTATGCTAAGAAAAGCACATTGGAAAAGTCTTAGAATAGATAGAAAGTTGTATAGTGTATTTGGTGAAACCTAGTAGTTTAACAGGACTATCATGGAGAATGTTTTTGCACAAGTGAAGTACAAGTGCCTTTGTTGAAGCTAGACGGAATGTGTCAAGTAAAGACGTTGACAGTTAATCTTGGAGACATTGAGATCAACTAAAGATTTTAAGCAAAGGGTAGACACATTACACTTGTTATACAAAATAAGTCAATATTAGTAGAGCAGAGCCATTTTTTCCAATTTTAAGTTTTTGGGTTACCACCTTCTCAAATTTTGTTATACCTATTGAAGAGTCCAATTCCAGGTCAAAATACCGTGTGTGATCTTTCAGGCTCTACTATAGGCAATGACAAAGGGTTTGCATGACAGGCTTTGTAAGGGACAGTTATTCTCCCCATACTAGGTTTGTTGCACAGCCAGTGCACTGTATTCTTTTGGAGGGAGTTGCAGTCAAGAACTTGCACTGCCACTTCCTCCAGAAAGAACTCCAGAAGAACTCAGAGCCTCTTCAGTTTGTTTGGGCTTCCTAGAGGGTGAGACAATCCTTCCCACCTGTGCTGCATGTTATCTGATCCTCTCCTGGTGCTGTTGCATGGGGACATATAGAACATTAACGAACTGGTACCTATTTCTGTCTCTTGCTTACATCACCACAGCAAGTAATTAAGGGGTTGGTTGTTGCTTGAAGTTTGACTTTTGTGTGAGTGAATTTTAACACTTGGCGCTTTGACACCTATATACTACTTTTCCATTATTTACTTATTGCGTTTTAAAAAATAACTTTTAAGAAGTTTTTCGCCGGGCGCGGTGGCTCAAGCCTGTAATCCCAGCACTTTGGGAGGCCGAGACGGGCGGATCACGAGGTCAGGAGATCGGGACCATCCTGGCTAACATGGTGAAACCCTGTCTCTACTAAAGATTACAAAAAACTGGCTGGGCGAGGTGGCGGGTGCCTGTAGTCCCAGCTACTCAG
>NW_012118599.1:6434446-6458494 GCF_000951035.1 Colobus angolensis palliatus
GGAGCTTGCAGTGAGCTGAGATCCGGCCACTGCACTCCAGCCTGAGCGACAGAGCGAGACTCCGTCTCAAAAAAAAAAAAAATGAAGTTTTTCAAGGCAGCCTCATCTTGAACACAGGAAATCATGGTTTTGTGAATAATGCTATAATGAATATTTTCATGTCCATTATAGCAATCTAAGTGTTTATCAGTGGGTGAATGGATAAAAAATGATATACACATAATAGAATACTATCCAGCCTTAAGAAACAAGAAAATTCTGTCATCTACAACCACATGAATGAACCTGGAGGAAACTACGTTAATTGCAATAATCATGGCACAGAAAGAGAAACACCTCACACACCTAGCACAGTAAGAGAATCTCCTTTATGTGTGGAATCTAAAAAGGTTGAATTCATAGAGACAGGGAGTAGAATGGTAGTGATTAAGGACTAGGGGATGGAGGGGATTGGGGTGATGGACTGGGGTGATATTTGCCAAAGGATACAACATTTTAGTTAAATAGGAGGAATGCTTTCAAGGGGGAATGCTATAGCTACCATATTGTACAACATAGTGATTATAGATAATAACAACATATTGCATACTAGAAAATTGCTAAGAAAATAGACTTAAAGGATTCTCACCACGAACAAATATGTGAGTCAATGCATATGCTAATTAGCTCAATGTAGCCATTCCACAATGTACACATATTTTAAAGCATCATATTGGACACCAGAAATAGATAGAATTTTAATTTATCAATTAGAAAGCAAATAATAAAAAAACTAAAATATAAAAGAGTTGGATATTTAAAAATGCATATTGCTAAGTGAAAAAAGCCACTCTGAAAAGGCTACATACTGTATGATTCCAACTATATGATATTCTGGAAAAGTCAAAACCATAGGAACCGATATGTCTGATGCAAAAGGAGCAACTTGTTAAGTATTTAAAAAGATTGGTGGTTACCAGTGATTCACAGAAAAGGAGGAGTTATGAAACGATGGAGAACAGGGCCTTTTAGAGACAGTGGAACTATTCTGTATGATACTATAATGGTGACTATATGACACTATGCATTTGTCAAAACCTATGGAAATTTATAACACAAAGTGTGACCCTCATGTAGACTATGGATTTCTATTAATAATAATAATAATGTTGAATCAGTATTCGTCTATCAGTTATAACAAACACACCACACTGCTGTTTTTCTGTAAACTCAAACTGCTCTAAAACATAAAATCAATTTTTTTAAAGTTGGTTTTCACTATAAATCTCAAGCTACAGACAAGCTAGTAGAATGCCTTACAACTTGAATATAAGCACTCAATTTTTAATTTTTCTACTAAGTTACTGAAAATTAGTTCTAAACATAATGAAAGTAAGAAATAAACTCTTAACCACACTATCTTGGTAGTTGCACATAGACTTTGGGTAAATGTAAAAGGAGTGATGGAGCAGATGGCTCTCAGCGATTTAGTGGCACACATTAAACTCAATTAGGAAACAATAATGGGAGTTTTGTGCCATACAGAGAGAACTGTGTGTAATAACTTTCCATGGCAAGAATGCTCTCTGAGCTTATTGGGTAGGAAAGTACACAGAGCGAGGAAACCAACATATATGTGCTGTTTATTAAGGACAAGGCACTCTTCATATGCTTTTTGAATCCTCATGACAGCTTTTGTATAAGATGAGTAGTTGTTCCTTCATATGCATTCTCCCTTATCCCATAGTTATGTTGATGTTACATATGGCTATCCAGCTGGAGACCTCATTTCTCAGCCTCTCTGGCAGCTAGACATGGCCAAACAATTAAATTCTTTCCAACTGAATGTGAGTAGAATTGATGTGTGTAACTTCTACATTCTTCACTTAAATGGAAATTATGTACTTTCCATGTATTGCCTTCCTTATTCCTTTGGTGGCCATCACCCAGCTTCAACCAAATGGATGAAGACTATACCCAGAAAACACTCCAGGTTCTTGTTACCTTGTTGCTCTTTCATACCCTGCAGGAGCTACACACATTCAGCAGGAGCTGTGGTCAAGGCAAGGCACAACTGCTGCCAAAGACATTACGCCATTATTGCCAGCAACTGAAAAATCCAATTAGATAAATAATGGTCAGGGAGCCCAAATGATGCAAGCTGCAATCAAGCCTACTAGGGAACCGAAAAAGGCACAGGAAGGTGTAGAATGATTTTTTTTTTTTAAAGAGGCTAATGAAAATAATTAGCAAAAGATGTTTGCAGTCTGTTCGAGAGGTGGGAGTGGTATAGAAACCACCTGTGTGAGTAGTCAGACTATAATTTTAGGAATGTATTTTAAGTCTGTTAACTTTACATAAAATATACTCTCCTTGCTAAATATTAAAAGTAATGACAAATCCCACAATTACTTTTGCACCAACCTAATAATCTAATTTTAAGGTAAGCAGCTATTACCATTTTATTCAAGTAATTCTGACTAGGAGGTTGGTTATATGTTGGTTATAGGTTGCCTCAAAGATTGCCACATACCACAGCTAGCATATATCATACCTTGATATCTTTTCTGCAAAGCCCTAGGTATATTTAGTCAAGATTCCTTACTACAAGCAACCCAAATAGATTTTAAGTGATTATGCAGGAGGGAAGGTTATTTAAAAGATTTTGAATGGTTTATTTAATTGTCAGAAATTGGTTTGTAAAACAGGCAGGGTAAAAGTCCCAAGAAGTGTGAATCTCAGGGATAAATCATGCCTCCGAATTACTTGGGTGAAGACATGATTGTCCTTGCTTGTTGAACACTGGATACTATCCTGAACCACTGCCACTGCCTCCAGCATGGATCCTCCAACACCCCTGCTTTCTAGTCTGCTAGCTCCTGGAATCAAACCTGGGGAAGCTATGTCTGATTAGCCAAGCCTAGTTTATGTGGTATGTTGAGTTGTAATGAAGGGCAAAAGAATTAGTATCTAGTTTTTTTAGGCTTTTTTCCTCATGGAAGACAGGTTCTGTCTCCCTTTTTTTGTTTTTGTTTTTGTTTTTGTTTTTGAGATGGAATCACGCTCTGTCACTCAGGCTGGAGTGCAGTGGCCTGATCTCAGCTCACTGCAACCTCCATCTTCTTGGTTCAAGCGATTCTCATGCCTCAGCCTCCCAAGTACCTGGGACTAGAGGTGCACGCCACCACACCCGGCTAATTTTTGTATTTTCAGTAGAGACAGGATTTTACCATGTTTTCCAGGCTGGGACAGGTTCTTCCTCTTATCAGGCCTTACAAAGTGAGGAATTCCTAAAACTAGGGGTGGGATTAAAACACTGAGAGTCACACTTGTTACTCTTAGATAGGAAGCACCATTTTGCATCTACATCCTAAGAATATATATATATATAATGTGTCCAGATGATACAAAAAAAAAAAAAAAAAACCTTGTATCTTAGGGGAAAAAGACAGTAACAGTTACTAACTGATGTTCTTCTAGCTCTAAATGTAATATTGATCTGTCACTGGTATAATAACTTCTTCAAAAACCCAAAGAGGTAATGCTGGTGTAGAGCAAATGGAATCATTTAACTCTTCCATAAGCTGGGCATGGTGGCTCATGCCTGTAATCCCAGCATTTTGGGAGAGTGAGGCGGACAGATCACTTGATGACAGGAGTTCAAGACAGCCTGGCCAACATAGTGAAAACCTGTCTCTACTAAAAATTAAAAAATGAGCCAGGTGTGGTGCCAGGGGCCTGTAATCCCGGCTACTTGGGAGGCTGAGAGGCATGAGAGTCGCTTGAACCCGGTAGACAGAGGTCCAAGATTACGCTACTGCGCTCCAGCCTGGGCAACAGAGTGAGAGTCTGTCTCAAACGAAACAAAATAAACAAACAAACACACAAACGAACAACCACTTATATAACTGTCTGCACTGAAACAGAGAAAGAAATAGAACTCATGCATCCCAAGACGTGCTTAGAAGGCTCACGTATGATTAATGAAGCCTCAAAAATTTAATTTGAAATTTCTGTATCACGGGTTCAACCAAATGTATATGTTCAGTTTTAGGTCATACAGATTATGTATTACATGCTACTCACAGGGACATTTTAATAGCTATGCCATTAAAAGGGCCTTATTATCAACACACAAGCAAAATTGTATTTATTTTCCAACTCAAAATAATGCTTGAAGCAGTAGGGTTTTTTTCATATTATCCTACAGATTTGAGACTAAATCAAGACTTGGACTCCATTTCAATATTTATTTTTCTCTTTCTATGCTTGAAGAGCCAGCACTAGTACTATTTTTCTCTAACTGGAGAAGGTGCGTTTTTAGTTATATCTCCCAACCTCTCGAAAATTTGGCTATGATTACATAATAAGAAAGTTGGGTTTCTTTCGAATAGGGTAGACAATGCTGGAGTTTAAAATTTTTATTTTGAGCTGACACTAAAATATATACAGCACAGCTTAGATGTGGACATAATATGCCAGAAATTTTTCATGTTTAATTTTTGTGTGGAGGAGCAAGGGTCTCTGCTTTGAATGGTGATTTGGAAATAATTTGCTAGTTGGAGAGACAATATGCTTCAAACATATGTTATTCAATACTGGAGCAAGTTTCTGAGTCCAGTCTTAAATTATTTCTGAGACTATCCTGTGGAAGGAAAGTGAATTAGAAAAGGTTTGATAAGAATAATTCATTTGCATCCCCTGTACAGCAGAGAACCTGTTGAATGACATTTAAAAGAGGATTAAAGTTGATTTCTTACAAGCTGTAGGATAATCATATTTCTAGGCTAAAGCAGAATTAGGACTTCCAATTCATTTACAAAGTAACCAATATCATTGGCCAGGGCCCTCACGATACATTTGACTGCAGACATATGATGCTTGTATCTTTTTACCTCCTTCAGGCTTTTGCTTTTATCCAATATTTTTCAGAGAGACAGGACTAAGAAATGTGTTGCTATTGACATACAAACTCTAGAATGGTATTTTACAGTCAGCGTAAATTAGGCCATGCCATGCTTCTACAAGCTCTATTAAATTTATTTGAACAGAATATATCCTTGCTTTAATAAATATTAATTTAAAGACATAAGAACACTGTTGAATTGAGCTTGTTCTTCGAGTGAGTAACAATGTGACTATTTTTGTGTTGTCAATGCAATGTGCGCTTTTGAGATCATGCCACTATCTTTTTGAAAGCTCCAGGTGATGAAGTCTATTGGATCTTTTTGGACATAGTCTGATACTTCCATTACATTTTTCCCTGTGTATTTGTCAAATTTGACTCTTTACTTTGAAGTGAAACAGAAACCGTGAGTACAATTTCTAGCTATCTTGTTTACAATGAGAGTCCTTTCCCACACCCTTCTGTCTTTTAAAATTCTCCTCACCTTTGGTAACAACTGGAGTGATCATTAGGATAGTTGTTCAACATATATTCGCCTCCCTCTCTTTGCACTGAGGATGGAGTGTACTTTTCTGCTCCATTTAATGTTGGTCTTGGCCATGTGACTTGGTTTGGCCCATGAAATGTTATAGAGCCCTAAAACATGCTTTCATATTTGCCTTGTTATATGTCCCTGGTGGGGGTTAAAACTCATGGAGCAGGTCTAACCCAGACTTTGACCTGGGCCAAACTCACCTGAGTCTGTTTGAAATTACCAAAACTTCAGCCTCACCCCAATGAGTGAGAAAAATAAATATTTATCAGCGTAAGCCACCAAGACTATGAGGTTATTTGTAATGCATAATTTTTGTGGCATTAGCTGATTATACACAGTAGTAAAGTTATTGATCTAACATTTTATGATAGATACATGAAGACAAGAAGAAAGAATTTTCAGGTCTAATTGAATCTTTAAGAGGATACTGGGCCTATCTCTATTTAACTTGATAGTAAATTGTAAATAGCTTATTTTATGTTATTATGGAGGAAACTTAAAATCAATTGAGCAATTACTATATATCCTGCACTGGGCTAAATGCTTTACATGGAGTTTCTTATTTAATCTTCACAAAAACCCTGAGAGGTAGGCTGAGTTATTACTATTCTAGAGTTAAGAAAACCCTAACAGAAGTTAAGTGGCCTAAGCAATCACTTAGCTGGTTCGTTATGGATCCAGGATTCAAACAGAGGCAAGTGGGCCCAAGAGGTCATGCTCTTGAAATAATGCCAATGAATAAATTGCCATTATTCTCTGGGTGAGAAAAATGGTCCATTGATCCCAATGTTAAAACACTGAGAGTAAGGCAAATAGTATTTTATGTAAAAAAATCCTTGTCTTTATTTTATTGTGCTTAAAAAAATCCCTCATAACCAGATTCCCTTGTCTAGGTTTATCATTTTGATCTATTTTCCATCTACATACTTGTATCTCTAGTTTATATTACTATTCGGTGTAGTCCATATCATAAATTTACCCCTCACAAAGGTGATTTATTTATCCTAAAAATATCTTCTTTGAATTTAATGGTTTTGGTCCTGCAAGTAAAATTTTGGAATTTGGTGAAAAAATCTAATTGATCTTATTCATGGCTTTTATATAAATTACAAACCTTGATACTTCTCACATTTAAATCTAAGAATCCTCTAACTTTCTAGTTACTTTAGTTATAATCCGTTTAATTTTCTCCAAACTCTTTCCTCAGGGAGTAGTCCTTGTTTTGAACCAGAGTGAAGTAACTTCTGGTTACTTCACTTTTCACTTTTTCACTTTTATTTCAATCTATTTTTCTGGAAGATCTTCAAGATTATTCTGAACCTGCAGGACTTGGCCTTTACTATCTTCCAAGATGTACAGGCTCTATAGGGAAAGCTGACCTTCTGAAAGGGCAGCAGTTAAGTCACATTTCACCAATGATACTTCACTTTTCCTTAAAAAGTTTATCAAAATATTATAACAAGTTACATTTGAGGTTCTCTCTCTGATAAGAGATGCTGAGGTTGCAACAAGGTCTTGCTGGCTTCACAGTGCAAATACTGAGGGAGCAGCTGCATATATTATAGCTACTTTGAAAACACCACTGGTAAGTATTATGTAACATGAAGATTGCAACCATGTCTTTGCCAGGGTACATGTTAGGTGGTGGTAGTGTGGTTCTGGAGGTGGGGGTGATAGTGGTGATGGTAGCGGAGGTAGGAGTGGTAGTGTTGGTGGTGATGGTGTTGATGTGGTGATGAAGGGATAATGGTGGTGAAGGCGATGGTGATAATGATGGTGGTAGTTATGCTGGAGGTGGTGGTGGTGGTGATGTGGTAGTGGTGGTAATGATGGTGATGGTGGTGGTGATGTGATGTGGTTGTGGTTGTGGTGGTGTTGGTCGTGGTGAAGGTGGTGGTGGCAATGGTGTTGGTTCTGGTGGTGACTTTCAGAATAAAAGTAAAAAGTGTGTCCTGTTTCTTTTTGGCTATGATCTTTCAACCATGACATAAACAAGAGAGAACAGAGAAAATTCGTGACCAGAATCAGGTGAGATTCATATTTATTTAGCTCAATTACAAGCAATTATGTGCAATCTAAAGCAGAGTCTAACAAGTAGATTGGAGCTGGGGCTGGGATTTGGTTCAATATAGAATTAATTAATTATGATTTGTCTGACTTCCTGCTGCTTCAGTGGAAATTTCTTGGATGGCCTATGTAGTGAAGATGTAAGCCTTCCAATGTCTACAAGTAGAAAGTAGCAAGATAGACAAACACACACACACGTGCACGCCTGCACGTACACCCCCACAGATACACTTGCACGCCCATATTCATACTTGGCCTTTGTTATATGTCAACTGGATTCCTACTACAGATTCCTTTGGGTCAAGTTTTCAGAAGTCTATGGTATGGGGTTTCAAGGCTTAAAACCAGTCATACGATAATATCACCAATCTCAAAAGATTTTGTTTTCACCCCCTTTGCTGGTTTATTGTAAGTGCAAATCGAACCCACTTAATAAGAAAGAAAAATCAATTCACAGCTATCCTAATGGCAAATACAACGTTTATATTTTTATAGTTTATATTTTGAAGAAAGACTTACAGCCTTAAATAAAAATACAGGGGATGTGGCAGTCATTGCGTGGCACTTTGTCATGTGATGGAGGCTGGTGCACCAAATCAAAGCTTTTACCACATCCACCAACACAAATGCACAGGTATGTAATTAAAAGAAAAAGAAGAAATTATATATTTCCTATGAAAAAGGGGGAATACTTCAGAGGCTGGATAAATGATTCTCAGCATGATTCTTCCTTCGTGTTGTTGTTACTTTAATTGAGGATTGGTTTTGGATGGAGCTAAAGGTTATGCACATATAATGATGGTTTTTGTGCAAGGTTATGTAAAATATTCTTATACTGATTTCTTTTCCTAGGAGGGGCAGAGGCCTTCATCTTTTCTCTGTCACTCAGGTTTACGACTAACTAGAGAATAAAACTCTATAGGAACTAGAGGGACATTTTTCTCCCTTTCTCTTCTCTCCAGGGAGACTTTCAAAGAGTAAAAAGCCAAAACCACTGGATATCTACTACTTATTTTTCTAACTGTAGCTAATTTCTGCCCATGACCATCGACTTTATATCCTTCTTTTTATCTACCTGTATGCACTCTGGATAATACTCTGAAAAGAAGGAGGCAGGGTGCTTTGATGGGTAAATGAAAAACGGTCTACCAAACAATGGATTCAACAGTATCTTTGAAAGAAAGTAATATAATGTCAGGAGGAAGGGTAAATCACTGAAACAAACAGAAGTAGCAAGTCACTTTCTGCTTCCACCCAATTTCAATCGGCAACCCTCATTTCGAGGAGCTTAAATGCAGTTTGAGAGCTCATTTGGAACCAGAGAGTTTGACCCTCTGGATTAGGAACTAATTTCATAGTTCTT
Source organism: Colobus angolensis palliatus (assembly GCF_000951035.1). NCBI lineage: Eukaryota > Metazoa > Chordata > Mammalia > Primates > Cercopithecidae > Colobus > Colobus angolensis. The sequence goes on from NW_012118599.1 coordinate 6,443,297, forward strand.
AAAAAAAAAAAAAAATCCCCACAAACCGAAAAACCTCTTTCTTTGTTCCTAAATCTCTCCAGACTTTGCTGAACTTCAGTTCTTCACTGTCATTTCAGCAGCTCATATTCAGAAGCTTCCCTCCAGGCTAAGAAATCATCAGAAGGTGGCCAAACATCTCCCCTCAAAAAAAAAAAAAAAGAAAAAAAGATTGTATTTCCTTTCATTTAACATTTACTTACATCATATGATGTAAAGCTACTAACCAAGTTACTAATGTCTCCCTCCTTAATATCCAGCATTCAGTTAAAAATTTTAAATTTAAATTTGACTATTATTTGGTTCATGACTTTTGCTTTTCAGACTCCTTACATTTAAAATATTAAAGATATACAATAGCAACTACCTTAGATAACTCATGAAGGTAATGTCGCAGTAGCAAATCTTCCTTATGAAACATAAAAGTCTTAAGTTTTATTTTACTTTGTGACTAGCTCCCTTTCTGGCAAAAGTTATATAATTGGAAAAAGATTTTAAATTGCTTATAAAAACACTGTGATTATGAGATAAATAGTTTAGACAGTAAATTATAAAAATACTTTATAAAATAATAATAACAATGGTAAACCATAAGAAAGAACCTTCATTTTACTATGTCCCTACTATGTATATATGAGGTGGATTATATAAGTTTTGTTATGTTACTTAATTTTATTTTCTTTAACTGGTGAAGATCAAATTCAAATTAAATATAAACTGCTTGTCTGGGTCTTCTCAGAGAAAAGAATGAATTCTAGTTTAAGTCTGTAGCAAAGATAATCAGTAATTCTGTAAAATTATCTGTTAATATTTTTCATTCTCAAGGAGAATTCTTCCGAACTATTTTAAATATGTTAATAGCATCTGATTGTTTCCGAAAGAATTATATGCCAATTATAAATAACTCTTGTCTATTAATTAAAGACTTCAGAAATCTTAAGAGAGTGCTTCATGAATCTCTTGGAGGCATTTAAAAATAGATTTTGTTTCTAAAATATTATGTCTAATATAGACTTTGTGTTATTGCTATCCCCTTTTCTTTAGTTTATTTTCATTAAACAAATGCTTATCAAGATCTTACTATATTCCAGAATATGGCAGAAAAGGGGATAGACACTGCGGCGATTGACAGGGAGGAGCTGAAATTTTATATAGGGGGACAGAGAAGATCTCATTGAGTTGACATTTAAGTAATGACCTAAAGGAAGTGAGAGAGGAAGCCACCCGGGAAAGAAATATTGTAGGCAGAGGAAATAGCAAGTGCAATGACCTGAATAAGAATGTACCTAGAGTGTTTAAGTGACAGCAAGGGGTGTAGGCCACTGTGGCTGGGAAGAAGGTACCTAGGACGAATGCAGTAGGCCAGAGACATAAGAGGCCTGATAATTTTGATGAGGCTTTTTTTGGTGTGTGTGCCTTTACTTGGAGTTGAGAAAAGATTGCAATATTTTGTTTATTTTATTTTATTTTATTTTGAGACGGAGTTTCACTCTTGTTGCCCATGCTGGAGTGCAATGGTGCGATCTCAGCTAACCGCAACATCCGCCTCCCAGGTTAAAGCAATTCTCCTGCCTCAGTCTCCCGAGCAGCTGGCATCACAGGCATGCACCACCATGACTGGTTAATTTTGTAGTTTTAGTTGGGATGGGGTTTCTCCATGTTGGTCAGGCTGGTCTCGAACCCCCGACCTCAGGTGATCAGCCTGCCTTGGCCTCCCAAAGTGCTGGGATTACAGGCATAAGCCACTGTGCCCAGCCAAGATTGCAATATTTTTTACCAAATTTAACATTATAGGATCATTTTGGCTGCTATGCTGAGAATTCTCTGGAGGCAAGCAAGGGCGAAAGAAGTTAGGAGGCTATTGCAATAATTCAGGTGAGAAATAATGACATCTTGGGCCAGAATGGTGAGGGTAAAGATGGCAAAAGTTGTTGTATTCATGATATATTTAAAAAGATCTATCTGATATAATTTGATTACACATTGGAATGTGAAAAGAAAGAGAAATCAAGAATGACTCAGCTTATTGGCTTGAGCAACTGAAATTATGGAGCTATACCTATTTATTATGAAAAATCTACCAGGCACCTGTGGCCCACCAGCACTTTGGGAGGCTAAAGTGGGAGGATTGCTTGAGCCCAGAAGTCAAGACCAGCCTGAGTAACATAGCAAGACTCTGTCTCTACAAAAATAGTTTTTAAAAATCAGGTGGGTGTGGTGGTGTGCGCCTGTGGTCTCAACTGTTCAAGAGATTGAGGTGAGAGAATTGATTGAGCCCCAGGAGGTCAAGGCTGCAGTGAGCTATGATCCTGCCACTGTACTCCAGCCCGGGTGACAGAGTGAGACCCGTCTAGAAAAAAGATTGAGAAAGAAGTTTACGACTTTGATTTGGGGATTCACTTAGTTTAAGAAGCCTATTAAACTTCCATGTAGTGATGTTAATAGGTAATTGAATATACAAATTTGGATACTATGTGATAGGTTGGGCCTGAAGATATAAATTTAGTATAAATTTTGAAATTATTGGCATGTGAATGTTTTAAAACTCCATGGACCTGGGTCAGACAACATAGAGAGACAGAAGAATGAAAGTCCAGAGCCTGAGCTCTAGAGGCCATCACTTTTGAGAAGTTGGGCAGATGAGGAGGAATCCACAAAGGAGGAATAGAAGCAGGGAAGCGATGCTGGAGGAGAACCAGCAGAGTGTGATGCCTTGGAAGACAAGTGAAGAAAACATTTTAAGGGAGAAGAAATAATCAACCAAGTCACATGCTGCTGACAGATCAGGAAGGATGAGGACTGAGAATTCACAGTCATAACTTAGAAGATGGAGGTCGTTGGTGAATTTGACAAGGGCAGATTTGGTAGAAAATGGGAGGTGTGATTGGACTGGATTCAAGAAGTGAAATAGAGCAGCAGTTAGAGGCAGAAGTGGGGTCAAAAGAGAGTTTTTTTCTCTTTTAAGATGAGAGAAATAATCACATGAGTGTACACTGATGTAAAAGATATATAGAGAGAACATACTGGTTCAGGAGAGAGTTAGGAGAGTTGCTGAATGAATAATTGTACTTGTGTTGGGATAAGTGGGTGGAATTTATTGTACAAATGAATGGGTTGACCTGCCCAGGAGCACAGGCTGCTTATCCTTCATAGAAGGAGGAAGACATATAAAATCCTGATAGAAATGTACATGGAAGCTGATGGATATACTCTTTAGGAGAAAGTAGGAGGTGCTGAGGATTTAGAATAGAAAATGAAGTCTGAAGTAGACATCTATGAGTGTGCACTGAGTAAAGCAGAGAAATAGAGTTTGATTGCCAGGAGCACCGAGGGCTCTCTTGAGGTTCGTGGTCATGCATAGGAAGTGAGATTGGTCAGCATGCTTCTCTTCTGCATGCTTTTCTCTAGCTACTTAGGCTAATTATTAAACAATGTTTAATGTCTTCATGCTAAAGACCATGCACTGAGGATAAAAAATGACTAAGACACAGTACTTGCCCTGGAGGAGCTCATAAGTCTACTGGGTTTGAAGGACCTATTAGCTCATAATGAAAAAATACTGTGATATAGTAGTACTACAAGGCTTGTTTACGGCATATACTCAACTGAGTGAAACTTAGTTTTTATGTATCAGTTGGTCATAACAAAGTAAAGAAAATCACTAGAAAATGGTTATTTACTTTGATTTTGGGCATGTCAGTGTGAAATGTATCTATGCTATTTATAAATGATTGTGAAGTGTACGACTTAGAGAAATTATAAAAATTATGGAATATTAGAGCTAGAATGGAACACATGATTCAGTCCCTTAATTTTACTAATGAAGAAACTCCACCTCAAAGAGGAAAGGCAAATTGTTGTATAGGGCGTGCCTGGTTACTCTCAATCCAGGACTCTTTGGCTTCACCATTCCACTGCCTCATTCAACCCAGTTATTCTAACTGGACCTGACACTGGACTTCTCCCTTCTGCAAGGCTGCTCACCCTTCCTTTGTTTGAGAACATAAATGGTTGTGGTTTATTTCAGAGATTAAGCCTGAAAAGGACTAAAGCAACCCCAAAGTGAAAAAGAGATAAAAGAGAAAACAAAGTAGTGAGTTCTTCAGGACAGAATCACTTTAAGGAACTTAAGTTTTCTCTAGATTTCTGCCTTTTAATAGTAGAACAATTAATCAATGAAGATTTATTATTTATCATTGGACATTGTGTAGCATATAGAAGAATATAGAAAGAAGGTCCTTACCTTTGAGAAGATTAAAATCCATAGGCTAAGTGATAGAACCCATTTACTCCTCCATTCTGTTCATCTTCCTTTTGTCGTTTCTCCTCCATCTCTAGCCCAGACTTACAAAAACTAATTATGTAAATAGAAATCTTATGTGTAATGAATCTAGTCAGTAACTTTCCTCTTAAATCTCTGAAAATATCAAATATCAATTAACTTTGGGTAAACAACACCTGTGGAAATAAGAAAATTTTTTTCCAAAGGATTTATTAAATACACTTAGTCCAACCAGTCCCACTAGTCAACTAGTTAACTAATTAGTGAATTGATATTTGAGTCTCTGTTATACACCCTGAACACTTTCAGAAGGGACATTATACATGTTAATGATACATGTATAATATATCATACATGAAACATGAAAATGGATGGTTGGTAATGAGTTTAAGTTGATAAAGAATAGTTCTTAAACAACTTTTTGCTCATATAGTTGAACAGGAATCTTTGATTTCTCTTTTTTGAGTCACGCACTACTTGTTAATTAAATGAAATTATACAAGTTGGAAATATATCTGCATTTGTATGAATATGTATATGTGTGTATACACATATATAGATTGAAACAGGAAAAAGGGGTAATGACAATGTAATCAATGACTCAGTTTGGTATTTGGGAGTGGAGGACTACCAGACTTTAGGAGAACAGGGCCAATCAAAAGTGCATGAGAACTCCTTCTTAATGATGAGGAAAAAATAACTGAATGAGATGTTTAATATTATTTATTTTTAGCTTGTGTTTCCCTATTTACAGACAAAATAATAAAATTGGAAAGCCACATTCATCTTGTGCCATTCTTTTTGCTTTTTCTTAGTTGTGAACAATCTTTCCTAGTTCTCCATTCCTTTAATTGGTCCTTGGAGAGTCCTCTCAAACCTTTTCAATGACATTCAGTGAACATTTGTGAGTGGTGCCAAGCCAGAATCTCTGTGATAGCTCACAAATTACAGATTGAACTAAAGCTGTATTACTTCCTTTTGCAATGTTTAATGCATGAGTTTTCTTATTTGCTATGGTTAAGCTGATGACATACATTCTTTTTTTCTTCTTAAAGGTTCATGAATTACTGTGAATATGGTTTAACATACGTTCTTTAGAAATGATTACACTGCAAGCCTGTCCTTCTATTGTTTCCTCTGCACAGGATTTGAAGCCAAAGCATTACGCATGAATGCTATATTTCTGAAAAAGTCCCAATACTCTGCAGAGATAAATTTAAGATATTTAAAAGTCACTGATTTTGCTTTGACAGTTCTACACAGAGAAAAGTGAGTTTTGAAATATTTGCAGATCTCATCAATACCTCATAAATGAAATAAATGGCATATCTTAGTACTTAAATTAACTTCAAAAATTTTTCAGCATTTTCTAGATACAGCTTCAAATATAAGAGAAAATTTAAATTTTTTTTAAAAAAAGAGAAGGAAAACAAATGTAAAAAATACTCAGGACTGATTGCTATCTTCTGTGCATTTCAAAATTTTTGAGCATATTGTGCATTAAAATCCAGCAACTGTTACTTTGAAAACACTAATTGATTCATTAAATAATGCACTTCCCCCTTGTAGTTCTTTCCTTATTTTTTCACACTGATCATTTTTGACCTTTTTTCTAAAACTTTTTTAAGCAACAGGATCTCTGTCACACAGGCTGGAATGCAGTGATGCAATCATAGCTCACTGCAGCCTCAAACTCCTAGGCTCAAGCCATCCTCCCTCTGAGCCTCCCGAGTACGTTGGATTACAGGTGTGCATCATCACATCTGTCTAATTCTCAAATTTTTTGTAGAAATTTTTTGTAGAAAACCCATTATGTGGTCCAGTCTGTACTCCAACTCCTGGCCTCAGGCAATCCTCCCACCTTGGCCTCCCAAAATGCTGGGATTACAGGTGTGAGCTACCGTGCTCTGCCTGGACATGTTTTATATGTGTTAGGTTTTTTTGTTGTTGTTGTCTATGGTATTTCTTTAATGACAAGAATGAGAGCTACTAGAGGCCACGGATTTGGTTTATTTTGTTCGCTGTTGTATCCCCAGTACCCAGAATAAAGACTATGAAGAGGTGAGATAGTCCCGATCTGAATAATACATGATGGATTCTCCATTGGAAAAGAGGAATTTTTCAGAGGAGATAAGAGCTAGCTTTTACCTAGACGGATAAGTGGTTTCCTAAGCATCTTTGTATGGGAACACACAGATAAACGCACATGTGTGCTTTTTCGCATTAATGACTTTAAGAACTACCCTAGTTGCTATTCGAAATGCATTCGCTCCTCCCCAATGCAAGACACATATTGTCACTTCTAGCTACTGCGTCTATCCCCAGTTCCAGATGTCTCTCATAAGGTTGAGTCCAGATGTGCCTCCACGTAATTGGACAATATATAAATTACAAATTTACAAGTCTCTAAGAGTCTCTTGAGGAAGAAGAACAAGAAATCTTTGCCTTGTCAGGAGTAATTGTTTCTTGGTGAGTCCAGTGAAAGTCTCTGCCTAGTTGATTGCCTTTTATAGCCACAACTGAAGTAGATGGAGAGGGATTTCTCTTCCAAAAGCTGCAATGCTTTTGTCTCCTACTCTCTGTAGGTATGGGTTTGTTGGGGATGGGGCAAAAGGTAGAGGATGAATTGCCTGGGCCTTGGGAATGGCAATGACAAGTCTCTGTTTGCCAGAAATAGATTTTCTGTTTTCTTTTTCAACAATACAAAGCCCTTACAATTCTAATCAACTACTACTTGATTGAGTTTCTTTTCCACTCTTTCAGCTCTCCACGACTTTTGATGCTCTTATCTGGTCCTGGTACTTTACTATAGGCTATCATCAAAACCCTCACCCTTGCCTCCCTTTGCAGTTTGTTTGTTAGTAACTGGCTGTAGAACTCTGCCCATTTTCCAAATCTTCTTACTGTTGCTTGACTATTTGCCTACTCTTTAAACCCACAGGAAAGAACAGGACTCTATCTCCTGCCCCAGGCTTCTTCTCAGTGAAAGGTGTTTATAATTATTACTTTTGTCAGGCCAGAGCACTTGTAGAAGAGGTTTTAGAGGGACCTGTCAGACCATGCTCGCCCATTTTTCTGGCTCTTCCCATACCACAACTTAATTTTTCCCGAGTCCTTCCCTCCCACACCTAATATTTGTTTAGGTTTTATTTGGCTTGAAACTGCCTATCAGGCTTTTGCAATTTCTGAAGAATGCATGATAAATCTGACCCTTAGAAGCTGGAATTTCTTGCTCCAAGCAAAAAAAGATCTCTTGTAAAAAAGATACTTCCTTTTCAAGATATGTATCAGTCGGAAGAGTTTTCCTTTTGTAACACCTTACTGGAGTATCCAGCACAATCTAACTCTATGATGTTTTTCTCCACATCTCTCAAATTTCCAGTCTAGGTACAAGTCTGATTTGCAAGATATAAAATTCTGTAAAAATAGATAAGTAAGATTATCCTAAACTAATTATACCTTTTCTTGGCATAGAAAAAGAAACTTCCTAATTCTTTTAATAAAACAAGTATAAAATGGATATAAAAATCTGGCATAAATTACACCAAAGAGAAAACTACAGAGTATTAATGCCAAATTTATAAATTGAATATTAGCAAAAAGATTCCAAGAGCACTTAAAAATACATCATGATCAAGTGGTGTTTATTTCAGGAGTGCAACTGTAGTTCAATACTTGGAAGACCCATAATATACTTAAATGTAAATAGAGCTAAAGAGAAGAAAAATCACTTAACAACAAAGCATTTGACATAACTCAGTATGTATTCATATTAAAAATATACAATTTGAAACTGATAATTACTGCCTTAACCTGATTATATATCTAAATTTATAATCATTTATATACACTCACAAGCCTTAGCCTAAGAGAGCTAATGGGTCTTTCTTAAACATCTAGAGATGTTTGATTTTTGTTAATGTCAGAAAAAAGACAAGGATGCACACTGAGCAAAAACCTAAGCACAAAAAGGCATAAATATTTTTATCTTATACTATAAACAAAGGGAAATTAATTATTCTAAGACTTTTTAAAACTTGTAAAAATTGAGAAGACCAGGATGGGTGTGGTGGCTCATGCCTGTATTCCCAGCACTTTGGGAGGCCAAGGTGGGTGGATCACCTGAGATTAGGAGTTTGAGACCAGCCTGGGCAACATAGTGAAATGCCATCTCTACTTAAAATAAAATTTAAAAAAATTAGCTTGGCATGGTGGCACACACCTGTAATCCCAGCTACTCGAGAGGCTGAGGCACAAGAATTGCTTGAACCCAGAAGGCAGAGATTGCAGTGAGCAGAGATTGTGCCACTGCACTCCAGCCTCGGTGACAGTGCGAGACTCCATCTCAATAAAGAAAAATAAATTGAGAAGGCCGAACACACAACAGAGAAAATGGACTAAAGACACAAATAGAAAGCTCAGAAAAAAATGCAAATAGCCCTTAAACTGATGAGGAAAGAAACTTAATGTTGCCTGTAAGAGAAATGTAAATTAAAATTACAAATGAAATATTACATTCAACAATACAATAGGTACTTTCACACATTACTGTAAGGAATACAAAATTATATGTACATTAACCTTGTGATGAAGAAATTACTTCTAAAAATTTATCCCACAGATACACTGGTAAAACAAAGAAAGAAAGAAATCACGTATGCATGAGATAATTCATTGCAGCACACAGTTTACTATAGCAAAAGACTGGGAAACAACCCAGATGTCTGATTGAAAAAAATATATAGTGCATCCACACAAAAAAATACTATGAAGTTCTATAAAGGAATGAGAAAGTTTTCCCTATTCTCTTATGGAGTGAGTACTAGTTCAGTCAAAAAAAAAAAAAAGGGAAGGTGAGAAAAGCATGTATAGTCTGCTTCCTTTTGTGTAAGCAGTGGGTAGGATATGTGGTGGACTCTAAGATGGTTCTCAATGATCCTCGCCTCCTGTTATTCATGCCCCTAATACCCTTGGAATGTTGGTGGCAACTGTGACTTGTTTTCAACCAATGCAATATGGCGAAGATTTCCATGATTACATTAAATATTTTTTTGCCTTGTTAACATGTACAGATTTCTTCTATCTTCTAGAACTAGTTATATGGTTATACAGTATCTATCTATCATCTATCTATCTGTCTCTCTATCTCTCTATCTCTATCTAACTATCTATCTCACATATCTTCTCCCAGTCTAGCACTTACCTTTTTACTGTATTAATTTTTTCTTTTTGGTAATCAACTAATCTTAATTACAATAAAGTGCAATTTGCAAACCTTTTATGATAGTGCTTTTGTGTCCTTTTAAATAAATCTTTGACTCTCTCAAGGTTCTGAATATATTCTCTTATGTTTTCTTCTAAAGGTTTATATTTTAGCTTTCATATTTAGCTTATAGGATTTCTCAAACTAAGTTGTTTTTAATTTTTTTTCAAAGAGATAAGGTCTCTCTCTGTCATCCAGGTTGGACTGCAGTGGTGCGATCATAGTGCACTACAGCCTTGAACTCTTGGACTCAAGTAATGTTCCCTTCCCCGTCTCCCAAGTAGCTAGGACTACAGGTACATATCACCATGTCCACCTGACTAATTAAAAACAATTTTTTTTAAAAGAGATGGGGTCTTGCTCTGTTGCCCAGGCTGATCTCGAATTTCTGGTGTCCTGCCTCAGCCTCCCAAAGTGCTAGGATTACAGGTGTGAGCCACCATGCTCTGCTTAAATTAAGTTTTGTGTTTGATATGAATTAGGGGTCAATATTCACATTTTTTTCCATATAGATATAGAAAATATAGATAGATATGGGTCCACACGACCCAGAACTATGTACTGACAAGGTCATTATTTCCCTTCTGAATTAAAACAGTCTTCTAAATGGTTTCCTTGCCTGCAATTTTTCGTTTGCTACAGTCCGTTCTTTCTGTAGCAACCAGGGAAATTTTTAAAAATTGTAAACTGTATATTATTATTTTATTCCTAAAAACTCTCCAATATCCGGTGTGGTTCCTCTGATGCTAAGAAAAAGCAACCACAATAACAAAACTCTAATAGCTTCTCATCACACTTAATAAAACTAAAGCATCCCACGACCCACACAAACCTACATTATCTGCTTCATATATGATCTGACACCATCTCTGACCTCACGCTCTGCCACTCTTTCCATCCCTTCTTCTACTGTAGTCATACAACAAGTCCCCCTTGCTGTTTCTTAAATTTTGTTTCAAGTGCGTTCAGCCTTAGGGCCTTTACTTTAGGGTTTCTCTCTACTCAGAGTGTCCATCTACAGATATTTCCACGATTCATTAGAGGACAGCATTTGCAATGCCATTTCTCTGGACTGGTATTGTTCTAAATGGTCTAAAATAGCACCATTTTTTTCTATCCTTGCTTTGCTTTATCTTTCTTCATAGCACATTTCACTATCTGACATTATATTGTTTATTTGTTTGTTGTCTGTCCAACTCCCACATTAGAATGCAAGCTCCATGATGACAGGGACTTTACTTATCTCTGCCTCTCAATCCTAGGATAGCACCAATAGTCAATATACTAGTATAGTATATAATACAGCATAGTACATAGTATTATAAGTAAATTATATATTAATATATCATATAATATATAATAGTATGATAAATATAATAGTATAGAAGGTAATCAATATTTGTTAAATTATTGAATAAATTACAAAACAAAAATGGATGTCAATGATGTTGAAAGAAATGCAAGGATTCAGAGTGAAGAGGAGGGTTGAAAATATATTTCTTCTTTTCCTTTAAACTTCTAATTATTTTGTATCATGATATTTTTGCTTCCCACATGTGCTTTTACAGTTATTAATATCGCAAAGTGCAAAAATGTTTCATATCTTTTTGGATTGAAATCTTGATTCTAGGCCGGGCGCGGTGGCTCAAGCCTGTAATCCCAGCACTTTGGGAGGCCGAGACGGGCGGATCACGAGGTCAGGAGATCGAGACCATCCTGGCTAACATGGTGAAACCCCGTCTCTACTAAAAAATACAAAAAACTAGCCGGGCGCGGTAGCAGGCGCCTGTAGTCCCAGCTACTCGGGAGGCTGAGGCAGGAGAATGGCGCAAACCAGGGAGGCGGAGCTTGCAGTGAGCTGAGATCCGGCCACTGCACTCCGGTCTGGGGGACAGAGCGAGACTCCACCTCAAAAAAAAAAAAAAAAAAGAAATCTTGATTCTATTCTGTAATAGCTCTATGATCTTTGAGACTTTCTGAGCTTCAATTTTCTATACAATGGGAATTAAAAATATTCCCCTTGGCCAGGCACAGTAGCTCATGCCTGTAATCCCAGCACTTTGGCTGACTGAGGCGGGTGGATCACCTGAGGTCAGGAGTTTGAGACCAGCCTGGCCCACATGGTGAAAGACCATCTCTACTAAAATATAAAAATCAGCCGAGCGTGGTGGAGGGTGCCTGTAATCCCAGCTACTTGGGAGGCTGAGGCAGGAGAATCACTTGAACCCGGGAGGTGGAGGTTGCAGTGAGCTGAGATCGTGCCATTGCACTCTAGCCTGGGCAATAAGAGCAAAACTCCCTAAAAAAAAAAAAATCCGCCATTACAAATAAAATAGGTAAATTCCTACAAAAACGCCTGATATGCAAAAACTGTAAGAGTTTTTACTTTTATATCATTTCCCACTTGTACATTAAAGGAGGGTAGAACCAATTTTTAAAAAGCCATTTTGTATCCTCCACAATTGTTCTTAGGATTTTTTTTTTTGTACATACTAAGAGCACATTATATCTTGTTGAATAAATAAATACATACAAACAGGCTCTTAAGAAATGAAATCACAAGAGGAGCCTGTTTCCTCTTTCTCTGTCTGTCCCACATTGATTTACTGATTAATAACAGGATTAATCTGTCCCTGTGCTAATTAGTTAGAAAATTCTCTGGAGAACAGTTCCCATCTTGCATAGTATCTTAGTCCTACAAAATATTTTTGATTTATTACTTTTTCTATAACTTCAGAGCTAAACCTTTTTGATACCTCAGTATGCATAAGTTGTATATTTCAATGATTTTTTCTCAATAGGCAAAATACGTCTTTCTCCCCCTTCCCTTTTCACTTCTAAAACCTCACAAGCTGTTAAAATGTCCATCCCTTCTGCTCCATTTCCTCACCAAAATCCTATCACATACCATATGAATTTTTAACCCTAACACCTGTCTACCCACATGGTTCCAGAGGGGTGGATTAAAAAATATATTAAAAACAATAAAGCCCACATAAATCCCTATGCAACTAGCCCATAAAGTCCATAAAATATAATTTGTCAACACTAATTGTCTACTGTATACATAACCTTAGTGACCAGAAGAACACAAATGAAATGTATAAATGTCACTCCTATTCTACTTTTCTTAGTTCCTGACCAATGATTGTGTTATTCTTCAATTTGTATAGTTTCGAAAACCTTGCATTTTATGTTTTTGCCTCATTATCCAGGTGTCAAGCAATCCTCCAGGCTGCCAAGAAAGCTGATCTGTGAGAACTGCTTCCGCCTTAGGGTGTGGTTTATGATAGAGAAGGACAAGAAGGAAGTGTGTTATTGCCATTTTTAATTTGACTCATTAACTACACAAATGCCTGGTATAATAATTTTTCTCATTCTCGTATTGTGTGTAAGTAGGGGAGCCTTTGAAGGAAACTCCTTTATGAAGCCTTAACTCTGAATATTTGAAGTTCTATATACTGGGAATGAGTTAATGCCCCTGTAGGGCACCTGGAATAATTGACAAGTTTCTTCTTCAAGCCTTCTTTATTCTCTCATACTCCTCACACTAACCTCACTTTTCTGCATCTGATGATCCAGTTGTCAGCCAAGGGGAAGTGTTGTGTGGAAGCAGCCCATCCTACTGGTGAGAAGTATTTTATTAGACATTGCTCAGAATCGCTGGTACCTGTTGATTAAAAAAAAAAAAAAAAGCAGCTCAATTTTTAGTTGATTTTATCATTGTTTTAAGATTTTATATAGACAGTCTAATCTCTTATTGCTGGCACCTGGGGCATATCACTCCTACCCACCCTTGACATGCCACTGATCATATGCCAGAGTTAATGTCTCAAGAGACACTGAGGTATATTGTTGCGAGGCCAATTCAGTAATGAAAAGATGACTGCTTTGATGAAAAAGAAACACCTATCTTAATCTCATTCTGTGTCAGGCATTTGATTTAGGAAATTGCATTTAGCTATTTTTTTCTGCCTTTGCTTATGTTTTTTCTTTTTGTTTTGGGAAATTTTATGCTTAAGGGACTTACTAGTGAGGCAAAAGAGTCAATTTATCAATTATTTAAGTCCTCTTGTCTACCCTCTTCTGCCTGCTTTAAAGGTCACCAGGAAATAATAAAATGAAAACAATAAATTTGATAAAGTATGACTTTATGTGGGAAGCAATGATTTCATCACTGCTTAATAAAATACAAAGGAGGCCAAGTTTGGGTATCCTAAGTAACCATTTACTTTACTATGCTTTATAGCCTCAGACCACAATCCAATCCTAATCTTGATTTTTGTTTTTTTTTTTATCTTGAGAAAAGGTTTCCTCTTTCACAAGGTGTTCGGGGCTAGAATGTTCACAAATACTATTGATTCTATTAACATTTTGGAAAAACAACTCAAAAGACATGTCTTGTCCAGTGAAATATCATATTTCATTGTATCTAAAATATCTTTTAAAATAAGATTTTCCTTGATTTCATGCACTACCAAGAAAAAAATGATGCCAATTATGTATGGTCATATGCCTTGCTTTATAAAATTACCTAGATGTTTGTTTTAAATGTATTGCAAATAGTTTTTGAGGTCTATCTAGACATAAATTTTGTAATTTGTCACACATAAGTATACAAAAAAATCTTTAAATAAAATGAATTACTCAAGATAGCTTAAAACGTTTCACACTAAGAATCTATTGTACATCATTTAAAAGTGGAAAGTTGTCAATATCTATGTTTTTTCCCAAATAATATTACCTTATGTGTAATCAAGACTTTTGGTGATGTAGCATTTCTTTTAAAAGCATTCCAATATTGTTGCCAGGATTTTCTTTAATAATATTGCTCTTTTGATCTTATGGGAGGTGTTGGGCAACCAGGGGCGACAACGGTCATCCTAAATTTAATGACCTCAGCTTCCACCTTATGAAACCAGAAAAAAGAAGAAAATAAAATCCAAAGACAGCAGAAAACAGAAAATTATAAAGGCCAGAGTGGAAATTAGTAAGATACAATGGAATAACATTATAGGGAAAATCGTTGAAATTAAGAGCTGTCTTTTTGAGCTTAATAAAATTGAAAAGCACCTAGTCATATTGATCAGAAAACTAGAGAAAAGGCACAAAGTTAACATTATTGGAAATCTAAAAGGTAATGTTACTAATGCTGTACAGATATTCAAAGAAAAATGAGGAAATATTATCAACTCTATGCCAATAAACTTGATGTCTTTGATGAAACTGACAAATTCCTTGGAATATACACACTACCGAAGTTTACTCAGGAAGAAAAATAAATACAAGCCGTCTAAATTGGAAAGGAAGGAGAAGAATTGTCTTTATTAATAGATGACATGATTATCTATGTAGAGGATCCAGTGAAATCTGCAAAAGAGATACTAGAACTGAGTTTAGAGATGTTATAGGGTAAATGATCAATACAGGAAAATGTTTTTTCTATATGCTAGTAATGAACTATTGGAATTTAAAATAAAAAATATGACTTACTTATCAAAAAATTTGAATAAGTAGAATATATTTTACAAAGACGTAAAAGACGGGGCCGGGCGCGGTGGCTCAAGCCTGTAATCCCAGCACTTTGGGAGGCCGAGACGGGCGGATCACGAGGTCAGGAGATCGAGACCATCCT
>NW_012118599.1:6458635-6483841 GCF_000951035.1 Colobus angolensis palliatus
AAAAAAAAAAAAAAAAAAAAAACAAAGATGTAAAAGACTTGTACACTGGAATCTACAAAACTTTGCTGAGAGAAATAAAGAATACAAAGAATATAAGGAAACTTCAGGGAGTGATAAACATGTTTCTTGTTTCTGATGGTATCCAGATATACATATGTGAATTGTACACTGTATATAGGTGCAGTTTATCTATCATTTGTCACTTATGCCTCAATAAAGCTGTAAAAAATTTTTTAAAAAATTACAGTTTTTAAATTTCTATGCTGCAAGGAATGGTAAAATAATTAGGGTTGCTTACCTATATTTTTGTTTCTCTTTCTTCTAGATACAACATAGAATTACATTTTTCCATCTCTTTGAACTGAGGTATGGTCATATCCCTTACTTTGATTAATGAAATATGAGCAAAAGTATCTTATGTCCCTTTTTAATAGAAGCATTTATAAGTTTGTTGGTGATTTCCTGCTGCTATGTTACAAGTCGTGGTCCAGATATTAAGTCTCCATTAGCCTGGGATGATATGGAGCAGAGCTGATGACATGTGATTTATATTGGCCTATTGAGATATTAAGCTTTGTTGTTTTAAGCCAGGTGTTAGCAAATTTTCTTCTCTAAAGTTCTGGCTAGTAAGCATTTTAGGCTTTGCAATCTCTGTTGCAACTACTTAACTCTACCATTTTTGTATCAAAGCAGACCTAGAAAAAATACAAAAATGAATGGATGTGGTTGTATTCCAATGAATCTTTATTTACAAAAACCAGCAGTTGTCCAGATTTGATCTGTAATCTGTACTCTGCTGTCTCCTGTTGTGAGCCATTGAAATTTGGGGTTATTACCACAGTTTTAGCTAGCTTATCCTGACTAACAGAGAAATTGAGACAGACTCATGCTAGGCTTGATATGGTGTACTAAATGGGAAATCAGTTTCCCTTTCTTCTTCCAAGCCAGAGTAGAGTAGCAACTGTGCACATCCATGTGCATTCCTGAGACCAGTGGAATGATGATCTCTGCCAAAGAAGAGGGGGTTACATGGCAGCACTATAAGTGCCTATTTGTGAGTACATTTATAACAACACCTTGAGACACTTCCAAAATGATGAGGGCAACCATATTTAAATATATAGGAGTTTGATCTATTAACATTTGAATATTTATTGGAATTATGACCCTATGTTTTAGTTTTCAGCTGGACTTGTCAGGAAAATTGGGTTGTAAATATCATGTTTAAAAATGGAGCCTAATGTGATATTACATATCTTTAATGTAAATGACTTGAATATAATACTTTAATAAGAATAAAAATTTTTTAATAATCTAATATTACTGACTCCTCACATTGTCAGTAAAAATAATATAAGATATGGCTTGTAAATTTTCCTTAACAACAGTTCGTACCACATCCAGTAATTACTGAAAGTTTCTAGGATGATTACTTGCCATATGAAAACCTGACTTTTTTTTTTTTTTTTAAGAGAGTCTTGCTTTGTGGCCCAGGCTGAAATGCAATGGCGTGGTATCGGCTCACTGCAACCTCTGCCTCCCTGGTCCAAGTGATTCTCTTGTCTCAGCCTCCCAAGTAGCTGGAACTACAGGCGCACACCTCCACGCCCAGCTAATTTTTTTTGTAATTTTAGTAGAGACGGGATTTCACCACGTTGACCAGGCTGGTCTCAAACTCTTGAGCTCAGGCGATCTGCCTGCTTCGACCTCCCAAAGTGTTAGGACTACAGGTGTGAGCCACGGCGCCTGGCCAAAAACCTGACATTCTATCTGTGCATCACAGACATACACAGGCAACATCTCACTATCAATCAGTGCTTTGATAAAGGTTCTCTATTTGATAATTATTGGTCAGAGTTATGGACCCCATTTGATAATTTATACACTTCTGTGAGAGCAGGAGGGAAATGTGAGTCTTGCACAGGCTCCTAATGATTTTCTGTCACCTTCACTCATATTTCATTGGCTAAAGCAGATCACATGGCCATGCCTAATGTCAGAGCGAGTGTGGAAGTAAAATCCTATTCTGTGCCGCAAAGGAGAACTCAAACATTTTGGGGTTAGCCCTAAAGAATATCACAGTTAGGACACTTGTCTAACTCACTTGGCTACTTCTAGTTCCAGTCTTATATACATGCATTTTATATATCCCCCTCTACTCTTTCTATTGTACTATGGACCAATATTGAGTCTGTTAAATAAACTATCAAGTTCTCTTTGACTTTACATGAGGAAAAAGTGAAAAGACTAAACATGGCATAAGAGGTTTGCCTTAATTATCCCTGTTCTCTCTAACGTCACCAGTCCTGACCTCTGCCTGATTTTCTTTGGTCTATAAATAAGCACACATTTGCTCTCTATCCAAAGAAAACTATTTTGGTCCTCTTGCCCAGATTAGCTAAAGTTATTTGCTTTCATTCTCCTGTTGGTTTTAGTAACATTTTGCTCTTCTATTTTCTTCATATTTCTGACTGTTTCTTCCACGTCATACTTTCTAAACAGTCTACTACTCTTCTGAGCTCCCAAACATGGGTATACATTAATGCCAAATTATTAGTCAATAGCTCACTTTCTCAGAATAAAAAGATTAATGAGATTAAGTTTAAATCCCAAGTCTAGCCCCTACTATGTGTGAAAACCTAGATGTTGGTTCACCTCTCTAAGCCTACTTTTGCTTTGGTAAAAATATTACCCGATAACATTTTTAAGGAGGATTAAATGTGAATGAACTTGGTAAATAACAGATACATTCCACATGCTTTTTTTTCTTCCTTCTCCCTTTTCTCCTCTCAAGCTCCTTACTTCACACTTTTCTTTTGCCAAAACCAGTATTAAGTGCCTTAAAACTGACTTTGTTGTTTTAAATCACTTCAGCTTTAATCCATTTTAAATACTATAGTTCCACTAGACTATTTTGTACAAGATGAAAAAATAAATAATATGTTTTTGTTGCATAACAAAGTGATATTATGAGATGTATCTGAGGAAGATTAAAGTTCAAATACATTCAGTAGGTCAGTTAAGATGAGCTCAATATGGTCTCAATTTACATCTTCTACCAAAATCTTATTAATTCTCTTACATAAACTTATACTTTGAGAGATTAATTTATTGTGAATTAAAATTTATCTGCACATGACTTTTCTCTTTCTTGATTCATTCCTGGAATGTCTTCCATGACCTCTTTGCTTATTTTAGTTTTCCTTTTTTTCTTTTTCTTTTTTGAGACAGGGTCTTGCTCTGTTGCCCAGGCTGGAGTGCAATGGTGTGATCATGGCTCACTGCAACCTCTGCCTCCCATGCTCAAGTAATCCTCCTGCCTCAGCCTCCTGAGTAGCTGGTAGTACAGGTATGCACCACCGTGCCCAGCTAATTTTTATATTTTTTTGTGGAGACTGGTTTTGCCATGTTTCCCAGGCTTGTTTTGAACTCCTGAGCTCAAGTGATCTGCCTGCCTTGGCCTCCCAATGTGCTGGGATTACAGATGTGAGTCACTGTGCCTGGCTATTTTAGTTTTTCTTATTTAAAATTTTATTTTCCCTTGTGAAGTCACCCAGGGCTACTCAGCCCACAGAGATTTTATCTTCTCTACTACTGTAGTGTTCTGTGTCTGTACCATTGATTTGGTGAAGTATCTCAAAGTGCACTATCATATAATAAGAGAGTATTAATATAATAAGAGAGTATTAGATAGGATAAGCTGTGTCTGTACCATTGATTTGGTGAAGTATCTCAAAGTGCACTATCATATAATAAGAGAGTATTTATATAATAAGAGAGTATTAGATAGGATAAGCTGTTGAATTGATCAACTTAAAAATCACAGTAGTTTTACAAAATAAAAGTATAAGTCTTGCTCATAGAATAGTTGGAGTGCTTTGGGTACGGACATCCACAAAGTGTTTCAGAGACCCAGGTGCCTTCCAGGTCAGTGTTCCACTATTTCCTAGAGCTATGCTGTCTAACATAGTAGTCACTAGCCTGCATATCGCTATTGAGCATTTGAAATGTAGCTAGTTCTAAATTAGATCTACTGAAAGTGTGAAATATATGCCCATTTTAAAGACAGTATAAAAATGAAAATTTAGATTTAATAATTTTCATATTGATTACATGTGAAAATGACAATATTTTATATTTCTTGAATTATTAGATTCAATTAAATTTATTATTTAAATTAATTTCACCTTTTTGTTTTTGGCTATTAGAACATTTAGAAATGCACATGTAATATTTTTATTAGGCAAGACTGTACCAGAGTGTTATAATCGTCTTGGATTTTCTGTAGCTGGTAGAAGACAGAGGAAATGAGAGTCAGATGCTTGTAAGCTTTGTATGAGCCAGGCCTAAATATGTCAACCTAACATATGTGATACGTAATATATATGACACATGTATCACATATATCCATAAACCCTCAGCCAGAACTCAGACATACATTAATCTCTCAGCCTTCTGGCAGGAAAATCAACGTGTGTCCAGGAGAAATAGGAAATTGATTTTGGTGACTGGATAAGCAGCCCTTTTTGCAAAATATATACTATGCATATGTACATGTATTTGTGTTTGTGTGTGTGTATGTGTGTGTGTGTGTGTGCAGGCATGCATATATATCTATATCTCTATTTATCTATCCATCATCTATCTATCTATCTACCATCTGTCTCTATCTGTGTGAGTAAATAAGTGTCTTGCCACCCCTATTATAAACCAGCTTTTTGAAACTTTTTGGCATCTTTTCCTTCCAAGCCTTTCACAGTCACTTAAGTGCACAGAGTCTCACTAAATAATTTTTGATAGATTTGAATATTAGTGAAAATATGGAGGGAGAAATACGTACATCTGAATCAGGAGATACTAACGATATTGACCTTACTGTGTGAATGTGTGTGCATAGGTCCAGAGGTAGTGGGGTGGGTAAACTGGAAATCAAGAAATTATTGGAAATTTGACAGAAGAAAAACTTTGTGAAAGGCAATGAATACCAGACAGAGATATGTTCTTTTTTCTTTTCTTTTTTTGAGATGGAGTTTCGTTCCTGTTTCCCACGCTAGAGTGCAGTGGCGCCATCTTGGCTCACTGCAACGTCCACCTCCCGGGTTCAAGTGATTCTCCTGCCTCAGCCTCCTGGGTAGCTGGGATTACTGGTGCCCACCACCGTGCCTGGATAATTTTTTAAATTTTTAGTAGAGACGGGGTTTCATCATGTTGGTCAGGCTGGTCTCCAACTCCTGACCTCAGGTGATTCACCTGCTTCGGTCTCACAAAGTGCTGGGATTATAGGCATAAGCCACTGCACCCGGCCAACAGAGAGATATATTCTTGATGCTATAAAATGTAAAATAACTTAATGACTGAAGTGCAATGGGAGATGGTAATTTCATTATTTAGAGAAAACTAATGCTGTGTGCATTGATGCATTAGGGTGAGGAAAAGCCTTGGATCAGTGAGGACTGAGAGAAGGCTATTGATGATGTAGGGAGATCAAGTCAGGTTTATTCAAGATGAGTGTTAGGAGAACAGAAAGGGAAAGATGGTGCATTACTAGCCTGCTATTTCCTCTCTTAAACTTTGTTGCTCCACTTTTTCTAAACAAAGACATCAATTCTGTTTTTTTGAGATGGCATACTGCAGACTTCTGTTTGTTTATTCTTCACATGCAAATTACCTCTTGTTTTCCAGCCGGTCTGCTCTTTTTAAAGTCGACACAGGATAGGTGGAAGGCTTATGGCATTGTAGCCCCAAATAACAAGAAAATGCTAAAGTTTCTTCATTTTTAGAAATCCCATGTGGTAAACCATGAAATCAAGCTGTGACTGTTGGTGTCAGTCTCTTTTGTCATACCAATTGTTTTTCCTCCACTGGGGGAGGGTAATGGAAGTTAATACACCTGAGGAAAAAAAACACCTTGATCCTGCAATGTCCATGCGGTTGGTGGAAGTGTTAGTGACAGTCATATGTACTTCCTGTTAACCAATCTGCATTGTCTTGAAAAGAGATGTTATCTCTTTTCTTTTAGAGAAATGTAGAATGGAATCTGTGAAAAATCTGCCACTAACTTAGCAGTTGCAATGATGTGTGTTAGTTGGTGCACATGCACATATCTGAATTGGGAGATGCTGACAATATTGACCTTACTAGAACGTGTGAATGTGTGTGCATAGGTCCAGAGGTAGTGGAATGGGTAAATTAATAAAGGATATTCTATATTGCATAGTGATTACAGATGAGGGCTTAGTAAATTGAAGAAGTTATGAATGTAAACTGAACATTTATTTTTACCATATTGTGATCAGGTAATCCTACATTAAAGCATCTAAATATGATTTGTGCTTTACATCTTTTGTTATCAGAATATTTGCTTTAATACTCTGTTTTAAAATAACACATTTTACTGATATAAGCATTGCAGTGCCTATTATGTTATCTGATCTTCATATTAATCCTTTGAGGTAAGAAAATTATAATTATTTCCATTTAACAGCTAAGAAAACCAGGATTCAAATGGGAATATGAGTTACTCTGGTTCATACTATGCGGTGACTAGTAGTGGAGTTCAGACTGTTGGTATGAGGCAGAAAAGAGAAAGCAGGTGTAGTTTAATCTTAATTGAAATGTGATCCAATCAATTGGAATGTAGATGACTTGCTTTAGAGTCATCCAGAATATTTGTTAAAAATTCAGATTTCTGAGCCCAAGTAAGATCTACTGAGTGACAATTCCCAAAAATAGTGTCTGAAAACCTGCATCTGCTATAACTATTTAGGAGCAGTAACTATTCTATCACTAGAAAGTAGAATTCAATTAGGCGTTGGAGTTTAAAAGTCCTAGATTTGAATCATAGCTGTGTGACACCATGGCACTTTTCTTGTATTTAAAATATGGACAATAACATACAACTATGCACAGTTTTTCTTAATGTACAAAACAAAACGGAATGAAAAAAAATGATTTCTGAAAAAATGGTGAATGTAGCTTCATGCCAAATGTGGGTTTGCTCTATTCTTGAGAAACACATGAAAATTAAGACTGTTTACCCACAGGGGAATAAAGAAATAAAAGGAAAATTAGTAAAAATAAATACAGACATCTATTAAAAGAAAATAAACTTGGCTACAGGTCATGCAGGCTTATGTAGCTAACTGAAGAACTCATCTGAAAAACATGGGCCCCAAGCTTAGAAGGAAACATAAAACCTGTGAACTTCAGAGTTTAGGTTGTCTCTAGTACAGTATAACTCTGATTGCCTGCTTGGTTAAGCTTATTTTAAAAAATTCAATTCCCCTGACAATCCTGGAAGCAGAACATGAATCACTTTCAAAAGAAAAGAATCTTTGTTGTTTGCATAGCACAGCTTCCCATTCAGTTGGAAAAAATTACTAAAATTTCCCTTGAAAAGCAGTGATTGAAATGTTCTAAAAAATTCAAAGAACTTTTTTGAAAATATCAGCTTCAAAACAAAATTTCTCAAGGTTTTTATAAAACCAAAACACCAAAACCCTGATGGGTGCTCTCTTATCTCTGGCCCATATGTTGTTAGCTAATTTGATGCTCTGAGTATTTTGGAAAAAATAATTTTATGTATCATGGAGACAGATTTCCCAGTGCCTCAGCTTCATGCTGGGATTGGGTCAAACACTAATGGAAACTTACTTATTTCTGTCAAGCAGAAGAGATAATAAGAATAATCAGCCTTTTTGAACCCATATTTTGGGCCAGACACTGTACTAAGCACTTGGAAAATAGATGAATAAAACAAGATTTCTTCTCTGTAAACATTGACAGTTTCATATTTATAAACTGTAGAAAATAATTTCAGATGCTGAGAAACCTATATCAGCATCTATCATTTCTTTAACATCCTTTAGGCGCTCAACGGATGGAACTTTCAACTTGATTTGGGACTTTAGGAATGAAAAATTTTCCTGTAATATCCATTACACAAAGAGATGTTTAGTAAGTAACTTAGATTTGGTCATTGGTGAATCAATAATTTAGGATCCTTGTTGGTTTTGACCCTGACAACCTGAGAAAAAAGGATCAGAGCTGTTTTGAAAGTTCACTAAAACTTCAAAAAGAAAACTTATTGAGAAAATATTTAAATAATGTTGGGATCCATTTTTGCTGAACCAGTTGGTTAACTGAATGTTTAAGAGGTAGATCAATGAGAGAAGTTGGTTTGATTGATTGATTGATTGTGTGATGGATGAAGGTTGAGAGAACTGGTTTAGAAAATAAAGTACAGGCCAGGCGCGGTGGCTCAAGCCTGTAATCCCAGCACTTTGGGAGGCCGAGACGGGCGGATCACGAGGTCAGGAGATCGAGACCATCCTGGCTAATACGGTGAAACCCCGTCTCTACTAAAAATACAAAAAACTAGCCGGGCGACGTGGCCGGCGCCTGTAGTCCCAGCTACTCGGGAGGCTGAGACAGGAGAATGGAGCGAACCCGGGAGGCGGAGCTTGCAGTGAGCTGAGATCCGGCCACTGCACTCCAGCCTGGGCGACAGAGCAAGACTCCGTCAAAAAAAAAAAAAAAAGAAAAAAAGAAAATAAAGTACATATAAGTGAGAGAAATATTGCATTGCATGTACTGGATGAGAAATGAACTCATATGAAGAAAATTCTAACTAAAGCTGCTAGGTTGAGCACCATCCCACTGGTTCTGCCTGTTAATTTTTTAAAAAATAAAAATTTAATTTTTCAAATCACATTTCAGTTTTGTCATCATGGTTACATTATAGGATACTTGATAAATGAAGAGAATAAACATTTTTACAGCTGATATAATTCAAGAAACTAGAGTTGAGAAGTGACTCTATGAGAAGTCACATCCTAGTTTTCCTGTTGTTGGTGGAAATGTGCCCTGACTATCTCACAAGGGTGTTGGAGACACTCAAAGGAAGGAAATGCCTTTGAAAACTATAAAAGTAGCATGCAAATTTTGTCTATTATTGTAATATATCACCTTAAAAATTGATGGTATACTCTCTGTGCAGTTTCATGGTAACTTGTAGTTGTACTTGAAAAGGGGAATTCTGCCAAGAATGAAATCAAATAAACATAAAAACAAGCAAAACAAAGAAACAAAAACCTTAAGACATCCTATAAAGCCACATTTCAACTAGGTCCCATGAACAATCTTTGCTGATTGTTTTTCAGATCTGAATTGAGCTTGGCTTCAAGAGACAAAGATTCCATTAAGCGTTATTTTCTCAAGGTAGTTTAGGGAAAAAAAAGAGTCCAAAAATGTGCAAAACAACTGCATTTTTCCCTTTAAAATTCACAGTGGATTTTATAAGAGAACCCCCCTTGTTGGCTTTTTTTGACAGATGGTAACATCTATTCCTACCTATTTTTGGTTTTTTTGTTTTGTTTTAGAGCTTGGATATAGTCTCTTCCAAGGGGGTTTGAAAAGCTAGTTAGCTAAGGTGGAATAACTTAGGCTTAGGAATTACTTGAGAAGCAGTTCTCAAGTTACACCTATTGCCATGCTATCTATGGTATGAATTTATGGTATGGATTTACAGTGTACAGAGCACACTCCTAGAAACGCCGGTCTAAGGAAATAGTAATCTCTACTATTCCAGACATGTGAAGGTTTGAAGTTGCATGCTGAATGTCTGTAGAAATACTCAGTGAAGACTTACTTTTGGTTTAGAGATATTATCTGTTTACCAGAAGCAACCTCTATGCATAAACCCTCCAATTATTCTGTTATTTTCAACTACTTGTTACATTTATGCTGACTACATTAAGTGGCAGATCAATGGGCAGAATGTTGACTCCTTTTTGTTATTAAAGTCTTTGTATACTCATTTTATTTACTTCTCCTAACCATTAGTTTTTGCCTACCAATATTTTTAAGCTTTGTTATCTTGTGTTTCATTCATTCGACTGATATTTAAGCATTTGCTTTATTATTGGAACTATGCTAGGTACTGGAGTTAAAAGATGAATAAGACATGGTCCTTGCCCTGAAAGCCTGTAGATACGGCACTGAACAAGAACACTATTTTATTTGCTTTTAAGGAGCTTCTTGTCTACTTTTAGGGTTCTGGATTATCTGTCTTGCTTCTATTTCACTGCAAGCTCAAGCACTGGTATTTCATCCATATCTCAACTATGATTTACATAATTGATTTCTAACTGTCAACCGTTTCATGCTGCACACCTGATTGCCTATACCCAGACTGGCATTGACAATTTCTTAGAATTTCTTTCCCTGACCCAACATATGACCAGGTAGGCTATTTGGAGTCCCTGTATTGCGTCAAGGCTTTTGATCTGTCCTGGCTGTATAACTACCATATGTGGAACAATGAAATGCTTATAGGTTATACAACTTCATCAAACAAGTTTTTGAAATTTATTTTCCTGGTCCTGTGAAACAGGTTGATTGTCTATCTAAGATGATTTATGAATGCCAGTGGAAGGTTTTTAGTGATTTTAAAGCAGTTTTTGTGCATATAAATGAATTAGATGGTTCTTTAGCTTTTAAATTTATACTAAATTTATTAAAGTCTTAAACCCCAAATCTTGTTTTTCTTAAGCTTTTAATTTTCAAATGTTTTGAATTTTAGCAATCAATTCCAATGGGCATATGATTGATCAACTTAGAACAGCATAATAATAAGTAATAATTATTTGATAATCAGTCCATATTTGAAGTTCATTAGTTTAATTTTCTAAAACATTTAAAACTGTATTTATAAAGTAAATATATTCAACTTTCTTTTATAAATATTTCAGATATTTGACTCAGCAAGTACATCCTTCCCGAGTACTGAACTCGGATATATCTCACAATTAAAATTAAAAAAATACACTGAACCATGTTTAGTTCTTGCAATCATTTCAAGAATTTTTAGAAACATAAATAAATGATCTTATATCTTTCAACTTGAAATCAGAAAGGTGAAAAAATTATTTAATTATATATTTTGCATACCTAATTAAGCATCCACATTTACTATTAAATCACAAGGCTGAATCTAAAAGATATTTCTCGAACTTTACAAACAGTTTAAATACTAAATCTGCAAATTAAGCTATGCATAAAATTATTAACATGGCTTTGATTTATTTAATAAATATACTTAATTTAAAAAGACACTTAGCCATTGGTTGAACAACTTTCCAAGAAAGTTGTGGCTACCAATCCCAAGAAACAGTACCAGAGAATTTTGGCCAGGACATAAAATTTAGGATTGCAGATGTACAGGGTAATTTTTATTACTGTTCTGACAGATATGTTGAGTTCTTGTTTGTAGTCTCTACAACAATAGGACCTTTATGTGCTACAAAAAGATTGGTAATATAGCACACAATCCTGGGTACAAGTCACACCATCAGTTAATTTTTTCTGTCTGAATTGGGTGAATGGAAAAGTCTATAACTTCCTGCACCGATGGTTTGAACTTGAACCTCCAAACAACAAATCTGGTTCCAAAGACACCCTAGTATTATTTCACTGGATAGTTCATACCCTTGTGTAAGCCTTCTTTAATATTTAAAAGGTTTAATTGTGGTTAAAAACACATGACATCAACTTTTCCATCTCAAGTCTTTTTAACCATGGTTCAGAGTCATTAAGTACATATTAAGTTTACATTGCTGTGCTACCATCACCATCATTCATCCAAAGAACACTTTTCACTTGCAAAATTGAAATTCTGTACGGATTAAACAATAAGTCCTCATTCCCTTCTCCCTGCAGCTCTGGTAGCCATTACTCTATTTTCTATCTCCATGAGTTTGATCACTCTAGGTACTTTAGGTAAATAAAATCATAAGAATTTTTTTTGTGTGTGGTGGGCTTATTTCATTTAGCATTAACGTCTTTAAGGTTCAACCATGTTTTCGCATGAGTCAGAATTTCCTTCCTTTTTAAGGCTAATGTTGCATTGTGCACACACACCACATTTTCTTTACCTGTTGGTAGACACTTGGGTTGCTTCCACCTTTTGGCTATTGAACATAGATGTAAAAATATTTCTTCAAGTCTCTGCTTTCAATTATTTTGGATATGTACCCAGAAGTTGAATTGCTGAACCATATAATCATCACATTCTATTTTTAATTTTTTGACAAGCTGCCATACGGTTTTAACCTCCTTCCATTTTATGTCCTGAGAAGATAACAAGAACTCTGTTCATCCAGTGCCTCTCCACCAATACTTCTGCTGCTTTAAAAAACAAACAATTCTTGTACTAGATGACTGAATTCATCTAATAATGTTTTCTTTTCTTTTCTTTTCTTTTTTTTTTTTTGATGGAGTCTCGCTGTGTCACCCAGCCTGGAGTGCAGTCGCGCGATCTCAGCTCACTGCAAGCTCCACCTGCCAGGTTCACGCCATTCTCCTACCTCAGCCTCCCAAGTAGCTAGGACTACAGGCGCCCGCCACCATGCCCGGATAATTTTTTTTGTATTTTTAGTACAGACAGGGTTTCACCGTGTTAGCCAGGATGGTATCGATCGCCTGACCTCGTGATCCACCACCTCGGCCTCCCAAAGTGCTGGGATTACAGGCGGGAGCCACTGAGCCCGGCCCATGAATTCATCTAATAATGTTTTCTAAGTCCAGGACCATACTAACTGGATCTTGCTCATCTTCTCATGGCTTTGCCTTCATTTAGAAGTGGGAAAAAGGCCGAGGACTTTTCTGGCATAAGTGTCATCATGGTATCAGGAGAAAATTGTTAGAAATGCAGAATCTCAGGCTCCATACCTGAGATCCTGATTCTACTGAATCAGAATCTGAATGTCAACAACATCCCCAGGTGATCCTTATGCACATTAAAGAACATGAGAAGCACTCACTTAGATGATTTTTGACAGTTCTTTTTATTTTGGAAAAATCTGTAAGCCTTATCATGAGCTCAGATATTATTATCTAATGTTTATTAATTATTTTTATTCCTTCAGTTGGGTGGGTGCCAGATCTTAATGGATAAAGACTGTAAGATATATGTTTGGTCACAGATTATACCAACAGGGAGCACTGGAACACTCTTAAAATGAAGGATGTCTGGAAAGTCAATTATTTAAATGACATCAGGCTAAAGGTCAAGGACCTAGGAAAACATAGAAATATGGGCAAGATGTCCAGTAAAGCAATGACCAATTTACTGTAAACTTCTCAATGGCAGGAATCATTTCTTATTTAACTTTGCATCTTTGGAGCTAATAAAATATGTGGCACATATTAAATGTTGAATATGTGCCCAATTGAGTATTTGCAGACCCAACCAAAACCATCTGGGACCTAGGCATAGGGGTCTGTAGTGACAGCACTTCAATGGAATAGCTATGGACACTGTCATAACTGGTACTGTTAACCCTTGTGAAGACAGATCTTTTTGAGGGTAAGTCTAGGAAGTTGTATTTGACTGTAGTTTGACCTAAAACAGCACTGCCATTAGAGTCTGGGGAATTTTAAGTTCTGACAGTGGGAAGTTGGACTCTAAATAGAATAGGGTAGTCTTTGGTCTTTGGGAAATCACTTTTTAAAACAGACCAAATGGTTGCAGAGAAAGGTGACCTAGCTTTGACAAAACCCAATACATAAATATCAGAACTGCCAAAAGAGATAAATTTTACTGTCATGAAACTGCTTTAAATTTCCATCCCTAAACCTCATTTTAAAATAGCTTTATTTTAAAACGTTCTCTTCTTTAGGAAGAGCATAAACTCCTTCAGGAAGCTGCTTTGGGAACTCTGTACTAGGACAGGTTTAGAAAATCCATTTATTGCTAGAGTGTTTCTGAAAGAAGAATTATTGGACATATAGTTCAAGGTCACCTAGCTACTAATTCCAGTGAAAGAAAACATAGTGAGTGCTTGTCATGTTTTATTTTAATAATGAATAAAAGAGTAATGGTTTTCTTAAATACTCTGGTGTTAGATGTTGAAAGTAACCTTAAACAGTCAGAAGAGAGACTCATGGGCAAAGATGGAGCTAGGATTGGTTAAAAAAAAAAAAGTTTATTTAATTGATTCAGTTAGTAAGTCAGGCAAAAGAAAATCTGTCTTTTGATTAACCTGGAAAGAGGCCAAAGATTTGCCCCAAGACAAAGTGTTAATACCTAAAGAAATATTGATACCAGCTTGCTTAACTTTTGAAGACTTGGCACCTCAATAACTTTTAAACTACAATGTAGCGAATTTGACTTCAAATTAGAATTCAGGATAAAATGACAAAGGAAAAGTTAAGGATGAATAAAAATGTAATAATTATGTTGTAGGAATTTCCTTTTACAACTTTTTCTAAAATGTGATGATGAAATGCATCCATTCAACTAATAGTCATTGAATGTCCAAAAACTGTGCTAAGAACTATGGGACATCAAGATAGGAGAATAACGTTTGAAAGCTACAACTGGACACAGTGCATAAGAGCTACAGTTGTGTAAAAAAAAAAAAAAAAAAGTAGCGCTTACCTGGGTATGGGTCGGAGGAGGAATATTACCTCTTTCTTACTAAGACAATCATGGGAGAAATGACATCCAATTTTAATTTTTATTGAAGGACTTTTATGAACAACGTGCTAACGCATTTTAGATAAATGGAATAAATGAGTGAAACCTTAAAATATGCATTGATTTAGCCCTGCTGCGTACTAGGTACTCTACAGTACTAGATTAAAAAAAAAAAGACACAAAAGTACAATGAGAAATAAAACGTGAGCAATAGAGATCACACTAGATTTATAGATTTGCTTTTCTATATAAACTGGGGACTGAGAATAGAGATCTTAGAATGCCAGGCTAAATCTGATAATTAAAATAGCTAAATATAAGCAGCATAGAAAGTTATAGTTCAGTGAACTAAATGAGAAATCATTTCTAGTTTTAATTTTATTCTCAAAGCACATATTAGAGGAACCACCACCTGGTGGCAGGGTACATACATTGCATCTTCTGTTATTGAGAGATGACAATAATCATTCTAAAGTCTCAAATGACAAACTTTCATTTGTAAAGTGACAAACATGATCACAAAGTAAGAGATGATTAATCATGGTATAAAAGTCTTCTCCACCGGATGTTTTTCTAAATGAAAACCATTGAGTGCAACTAAAAACAGATATTTCCCCTACAAATCATGATATTATTGAAATAGAAAAATAGAATTTTCCCTGTTTGTTTGTCCAAATTACTTCGACTGTTAGCAGTTATAATTCCACCAACTGCCCAATGACAATATCAGCATTTGATGTTCCACTGACCCTCTTTCCTCCAAATGTTGCCTGGATGTTGATCCCCAAGACAACCACGGAAATCAAATGTTGAAGAGAGGAGAGACCCCATGAGACGGTGTCCCTGAATGACTACATGAAGCAGGAGCTTCATCTTTCTTTCTTTCTTTTTTCTTTTCGAGACGGAGTCTGGCTCTGTCACCCAGGCTGGAGTGCAGTGGCGTGATCTTGGCTCACTGCAAGCTTCGCCTCCCGGGTTCACGCCATTCTCCTGCCTCAGCCTCCCGAGTAGCTGGGACTACAGGCGCCCGCCACCTCGCCGGGCTAGTTTTTTGTATTTTTTAGTAGAGACGAGGTTTCACCGTGTTAGCCAAGATGGTCTCCATCCCCTGACCTCGTGATCCACCCGTCTCGGCCTCCCAAAGTGCTGGGATTACAGGCTTGAGCCACTGCACCCGGCCAGGAGCTTCATCTTTCCTCTCCAGCCTCACTCTCATTTGGCATAACACCTACAATTTTTACTTGAATGAAAAATCAACTTTCTCACCTGTTTATAGGTTTGCCTGTTGCAGCAGCTAGCTTTAATGTACTTTGTAATGTGACCAGATTGACCTTGATTTTTTATTTTAGTGCTTCTGACAGTGTATAACTCTGAATCAGTTGAAAATATTTAATTTTAGTTGGATTTTCTGGGGTAGATGTCTTAGTCTGTTAGCTTTGCTGTTAAGGAGTACCTGAGGCTGGGAAATTTATTTATTTTTTTTTAAAAAAGGTTTATTTGGCTCATGCTTTTGCAGGCTGTACAAGAAACATGGCACCAGAACCTGCTTCTGGTGAGGAGCTCAGGAAGCTTCCAATTACGGTAAAGGAGAAAAGGGAGGCCTGTCACCTGGCAAGAGAGGGAGCAACAGAGAGAGGGAAGGGGTGCCACTCTCTTTTAAACAATCAACTCTCTTTTGAACTAATAGAGCAAAAACTCACTGATTACCTCTGGGTTGGCACCAAGCCATTCATGAGCGATCCACCTCCATGACTCAGACACCTCCCAGTAAACCTCACCTGCAACACTGAAGATCAAATTCCAGCAAAGATTTGGAAGAGACCAAACATCCAAACCATAGCCACATGAGGGAGGTCTGTATGATTATTAACAGATTCCAATAAGTCAGGATTGAAGATTGTGTGTGAATCTTGTGTTTTACTGATAATGGATACAAATGAGAGGAAAGGTGATATTCAGTGACTCACCCAATAACTTAGTTGGAGTATGGAGAGGTGCCTGTGCATGTGCATGAGAGTGTATGTAAATCTTGATACCTAGGCTTGCGCATTTTCCATTATCTTAATGGAAATAATTGTATTAGCAATTGTTACATGTCGCCTAATTCTCATTGTACCTGTGGTTAAAACAAAAAAGCTGTTTGGTTATCATCTTGTGAAAAATATTTTCTATACTTAAAACATAATTATCATCTCTATTTTCCCTGGCTACAATAATTCCAGTTCCATTACATTTCTTAACTAAATTTGTAAAATAAAGCTTACCAAATGTTTCTAAGTTTTCCTTTTGGTGTGAACCCAGCTCTGTCATTGACTTTGTAGGCCTCAGGCAGTCATGTGAATGGTTTTGTAGCTTATGACATGGCTGAATCAATAACATTTAATGGTAGATGGTTATGTGTGGATTCACATACTGGGAATTGTGCAGATGCTATATGACTATAATTGAGCAAGTTTTCTCAACTGGGACACAAGGGGACAGATAAGAACAATGATAACATAAGCCTAGAGGACTTTAAATGAAGACTCCTTATGTTCTCAGTGCCTAATATCAATATTAACTCTTAAACTTTGGAATAGACTGAGTCTGTAGGTTGCTGGAAAATAGTTTGAATTTTTGTAGAGAGAAATATGAAACAAAAAAGAGGCAAGTTTCAGTATACATCTGGATCTTTCAGTCCATCTTACGTGATTGACTGCACTTTCCCCATTTAGTCTGGTGTTGCTTCTTTGTTTAAACATAACCCCAGTGTCTTCTGTTTTAAAAATGGCTCAGGTAATGATCATTCTCCAAAAATCAACTCCTTTCTCCCTGACATGAACAAAGTTAAGAGAGATTCTACTACTTCTAGAGTCCTTGTCAACATTCTTAGGAACAGCTGAGAAGTCTCTGCAATAATTAAGGAAACTATCATGGAGACTTTGTTTAGAGATTGAGAGCACAGAACTTAACGTAAAAGGTTTAGTTTTGAGTTTTGTTGGAAGCACAGTGGAAAGTAATGCGACTTTAGGCTATGGAAGCATTTGGGGCTTTTTGGATGTCAGATGGGTGACTAAGATGGAGTTTCAGGTCTTGTTGCCTTTTAGTGTGTTACCCAGAGAGTTGACAGACAGACAGACATACCCTATTCCTCATGTTTTTGTTCTGAGAAAAATTACAGCCAAAAACACATCCTGCTACAATGCTGCATCTAAGAAGATGCCTGGCACTGCAACATTAATTAGGAAGTACCCCTTCCAGTGGCCAGACCCCTCCTTGCTGAGATCATACTGTCAGACCTAAGCCAAACATCCGGCTCTGCCAGGTGGACCACAAAAGGAAGGATGTCTTTTTTCACCCTAGTGGAAAAGATGCCTGTGCTAAGCTCTTCTGTGTTAGAAATTCAGTCTTGCATATCTTATGTCTCTCAATGACACCTCCAAGGATTTCATTTCTTTAGACCTTGAGAGATCTATGAGGAAATAAAGAGTGCAGATTATCAGGCAGTCACTTGAAGAAAAACAGACAAAGGCAGAGGCATCAGAACACACATCAGTGTCTGCACACATCAATGCCTTGTTATGATATCAGATTATGATAATGTTCAAATGTTGTAATTTGGCAAATTGGACCTGCAAATAGCTAAAGAAGCTCACCTTTAAAAACAGCACTTTTACACAGAAACTGATTACTCATTTTTGTCCTTTTTCTTCTCTGAGTGTTTGTTGTGTGTGTGTTTAAAGCGCTACCCTTTGTTTTCCCAGCCCATAGAAAGTGTGCTACTCTCTGCTGGTTTCTTATGGTAGCTCTGCTCACTGAGGCAGAGCAACCCCTGAAACTGTTCAATACATCTAACTGGAGGCTATCTTCATGTGTAGCCAAAAGACCCCAAGAATGCACTTCCTTTTCTCTATTTCTAAGATATGGTTGGAGTTAATTAGAATTAATTAACTTTCACCTGTTTATATTGTTAAAGTCAATCACACATTTTTTCAAACACTGACCAATTTTTCTTCTTTTTACTAAATTAAACAAATTATTAATAATTTGTTTGCTAAATTTTAAAAAGATTTTCACCATTGTCTTTACCTTTTAAATAAAGATATATACATGTGTTTAGTTTCAAGGCAAAGGAATGGAAATAGGTAATAGTAATCCCAAGCTGTAAAAAATTTAAAACCTATAATGTTGGCAATGTGGTGATTGACCTGCTCTAGTTAAATTGATACACATAATTTATTTAACAAGGATAAAATGTCATATTTAATGATTAACCAAAAATAATCTAAAATTACTCACCTATCTTTTGCAACATTAAAAATGTGAAATCCTATGCATACCTGATCGACAAGGGATTGCAAACATTGATTAATACTCAGCTTGCTATGGGTTTGAATAAAAGTGAAAAATACTTAGCAACTGTAAGGAGCAATAAATGATTCAGATTACCATTAGGGTTATTGTCCACTTTCCTCAAAGAGAATCGACACAAAAGTTCCTGAACTGCTTGTCTTTATTTGCAATAATCATCCCCAAATGTGTATAACCTCTGAGTTTCTTATGTTACCACAGTATTATTCCTACAATGCCCTGAACTTCCTTATTCCTACTCTCTTCCCTCTAATCTTCATATATGACTATGTATGATGTCTTTAACTATTGTTCCACACCCAGCCAACTCCCTGGCATTCTTAATTTCAGCTTCTAGAGTTTCTTTCCTTTCCTTGCTTCAATTAAACTTCCCCCTACCCTACCACCCCAGGGGACCACATCCTCTGTAGTCCTTCCAGACAGGGATTTTGCATTAAGAGCTGATGTGCTTAGTCTCCATTTATCCCCACTGCTGTATGCAGACAGTACCTCTCCACCATTTTATCTTGGACTTTCATGATACCTTTTACTACACTATACTCTCCGCCTTCTCACTGCAGTTAATTTACTTCATTTATTGAAGACCCTGTAATTCAACAGAGTCTTATATAAGATTCTATAATTTTCAGATTACTCTCATTAAGTATCCTGCTATCATTCCGGGGACTTGATATCCTGTGGATGGCTTATCCAATACCATGGCCTTTCAATTTCTCATCCTCTTCATCTTCAGTGACCTTCACATCTTCACCATATCATAACTTGAACCTTATCAATGGACATGAATTCTCCATTTTCAAAATCATTATTTCATCTCTGTTACCATAATATTTTCTCCTTCCTGCTTGCTTGTTCAATTGTTTTCACTATTCAAGATCTGTACCTCATCAGAACCTATAATCTATTGATCATTCTACTTTTTTTCTATCCATTGGCCTTCTTCTTTTGTTACTTCCCTCAGTTTTCAGTTTATATTCCCAGTTTATTATCTCAAAAGTCCATTAGTTGATGCCACATCATTACTTGATTATCTTTCTCTTTTTATTTTATCTTTCTGACAAAATCCCAGCCTATTTTTCTGGGAAAATTTTTTTTTATTCCAATAAATTAGTCTGCTCTGATGCTGCTAATGAAAACATACCCAAGATTGGGTAATTTATAAAGGAAAAAGTGTAATTGACTCACATTTCCACATGGCTGGAGAGGCCTCAGAATCATGACGGAAGTCAAATGAGGAACAAAGTCATGTCTTAAATGGCGGCAGGCAAAAGAGTGTGTTCAGGGAAACTATTCTTTACAAAACCACCAGATCTCATGAGACTTATTCACTGTCATGAGAATAGCACAAGGAAGACCCACCCCCATGACTAATTTACCTCCCACCAAGTCCCTCCCATGACACATGGAAATTATGGGAGCTATAATTCAAGATAAGATTTGGGTAGGGGCACAGCCAAACATATCATTCCACCACTGGCCCCACCCAAATCTCATGTCTTCACATTTCAAAACCAATCATGCCTTCCCAACAATCTCCCAAAGTCTTAACTCATTTCAGCATTAACTCAAAAGTCTGCAATCCAAAGTCTCATCTGAGACAAAGCAAGTCCCTTTCAGCTATAAGCATATGAAATTAAAAGCAAACTAGCTACTTCCTAAATACAATGGGGGTACAGGTATTGGGTAAATAGACCCATTCCAAATAGGAGAAATTGGCCCAAACGAAGGGGCTACAGGCCCGGTGCAAGTTCAAAATGCAATAAGGCAGTCATTAAACCTTAAAATTCCAAAACAATCTCCTTTGACTCCATGTCTCACATCCAGGTCATGCTGATGCAAGAGGTGGGCTCCCACAGTCTTGGGCACCTCTGCCCCTGTGGCTTTGCAGGGTACAGCACCCCCTCCCAACTGCTGTCATGGGCTGGTGTTGCATGTCTGCAGCTTTTCCAGGTGCATGGTGCAAGCTGTCAGTGGATCTACCATTCTAGGGTCTGCAGGATGATGTCCCTCTTCTTCAGCTCCACTAGGCTCCCTTAGTGGGCACTCTGTCTGGGAGCTCTGACTCCACATTTCCCTTCTACACTTCCCTAGCAGAGGTTCTCCATGAAGACTCCATCTCTGCAGCAAACTTATTCCTGGACATCCATGCATTTTCATACATCATCTGAAATCTAGGTGGAGGTTCCCAGATCTCAAATTTTGACTTCTGTGCACCTGCAGGCTCAACATCATGTGGAAGCTGCCAAGGCTTGGGGTTTTGCACCCTCTGAAGCCACAGCCCAAGCTGTACCTTGGCCCCTTTTAGCCAAGGCTGGAGTGTCTGGGATGGAGGGCACCAAGTCCCTAGGCTGCACCCAGCAGAGGAGTCCTGGGCCCAGCCCGTGAAACCATTATTTCCTTTTAGGCTTCTAGGCCTGTGATTGGAGAGGCTTCCATAAAGGTCTCTGACATACCCTGGAGACATTTTCCCCCATTGTCTTGATGATTAACATTTTGCTCCTTGTTACTTATGCAAATTTCTGTAGCAGGTTTGAATTTCTCCCCAGAAAGTGGAGTTTTATTTTCTATTGCATTGTCAGGCTGCAAAATTTACAAACTGTTATACTCTGCTTCCTTTTGAACACTTTGCTGCTTAGAAATTTCTTACACCACATACCCTAAATCATATCTCTGAAGTTTAAAGTTCCACAGATCTCTAGGGTAGTGGCAAACTGCTGCCAATCTCTTTGTGTAGCCAAGAGTTACCTTTACTCCAGTCCCCAACAAATTCCTCATCTCCATTTTAGACCACCTCAGCCTGGACCTTGTTGTCCATATCACTATTGCCATTTTTGTCAAAGCCATTCGACAAGTCTCTAGGAAGTTCCGAACTTTCCCACATTTCCCTATCTTCTTCTGAGCCCTCCAAACTGTTATAACCTCTGCCTGGTACCCAGCTCCAAAGTTGCTTCCATATTTTTGGATATCTTTACAGAAGCACCCCACTCCTGATACCAATTTACTGTATTAGTCTGTTCTCACACTACTAATAAAGGCAGAGCAGAGATTGGGTAATTTATAAAGGAAAGAAGTTTAATTGATTCAGTTCCACATGGTAGGGGAGGCCTCACAATCATGGCAGAAGGTGCATGAGGAGCAAAGTCAAGTCTCACATGATGGCAGGCAAGAGAGTATGTGCAGGGGAACTGCCTTGTATAAAACCATCAGATCTCATGAAATTAACTCACTGTAATGAGAACAGCATGGGAGACATCTGCTCCCATTATTCGATTACCTCCCACCAGGTTCAAGACACTTGGGAATTATGGGAGCTACAATTCAAGATAAGATTTGGGTGAGGACACAGCTAAACCATATCAGACTATATCACAAAGCTGAGAACTGCTAAAGAAAATCCCATATAGGAGTAAATTGATTTCACTTAAACTCATAAGCAATATCAAATGAATTGTTGACAATGGCCAATAATAGTACTGTGACTCACTCTCCCACTTATCATGAGGCCTATTTTAAGTGTTTTTCTGGGCTCCTTAAACTTCTGACTCTTATCTCCACCCTCTTTTCTTCAATGACCTCTGATTTTACGGAAAAAGAAAAAGCCGGTCCATTCCAAGATGGCCTAATAGGAACAGCTCCAGTCTGCAGCTCCCAGCATGACCAACGCAGAAGATGGGTGGTTTCTACATTTCCACTTGAGGTACCTGGTTCATCTCATTGGAACTGGTTGGATAGTGGGTGCAGCCCACAGAAGGTGAGCTGAAGCAGGGTGGGGCATCTCCTCACCTGGGAAGCACAAGGGGTTGGGGGATTTCCCTGTCCTAGACAAGGGAAGCCATGACAGACTGTACCTGGAAAAATGGGACACTCCCACTCAAATACTGTGCTTTTCCAACAGTCTTAGCAAATGGCACACCAGGAGATTATATATCCCATGCCTGGCTCTGTGGGTCCCACATCCACGGATCCTTGCTCACTGCTAGCGCAGCAGTCTGAAATTGACCTGCGAGGCAGCAGCCCAGCAGTGGGAGGGGTGTCCACCATTGCTGAGGCTTGGGTAGGTAAACTGCTGGGAAACTCAAACTGGGCGGAGCCCACTGCAGTACAGCTGCCTCTATAGACTCCTCCTCTGGGGGCAGGGCATAGCTGAACAAATGGCAGCAGAAACCTCTGCAGACTTAAATGTCTCTGTCTGACAGCTCTGAAGAGAGCAGTGGTTCCCCTAGCATGGTGTTTGAGCTCTGAGAATGGACAGACTGCCTCCTCAAGTGGGTCCCTGACCCCTGTATAGCCTAACTGTGAGACACCTCCCAATAGGGGCTGACTGACACCACATACAGGCAGATGCCCCTCTGGGACAAAGCTTCCAGAGGAAGGATCAGGCAGCAATATTTTTTGTTCTGCAATATTTGCTGTTCTGCAGCCTCCATTGGTGATACCCAGGCAAACAGGGTCTGGGGAGGACCTTTAGTAAACTCAACAGACCTGCAACTGAGGGATCTGACTGTTAGAAGGAAAACTAACAAACAGAAAGGAATAGCACCAACATCAACCAAAAGGACATCCACACCAAAACCCCATCTGCAGGTAACCAACATCAAAGACCAAAGGTAGATGAAACCACAAAGATGGGGAGAAACCAGAGCAGAAAAGCTGAAAATTTTAAAAACCAGAGCACCTCTTCTCCTCAAAAGGATCACAGCTCCTCACAAGCAATGGAATAAAGCTGGATAGACAATGACTTTGACGAGCTGACAGAAGTAGGCTTCAGAAGGTCGGTAATAACAAACTTCTCTGAGCTAAAGAAGGATGTTCAAACCCATCATAAGGAAGTTAAAAATCTTGAAAAAGGATTAAACGAATGGCTAACTAGAATAAACAGTGTAGAGAAGACCTTAACTGACCTGATGGAGCTGAAAACCATGGCATGAGAACTTTGTGATGCATGCACAGGCTTCAATAACTGATTCAATCAAGTATCAGTGACTGAAGATCAAATTAATGAAATAAAGCAAGAAGAGAAGTTTAGAGAAAAAAGAGTAAAAAGGAATGAACGAATCCTCCAAGAAATATGGGACTATGTGAAAGGACCAAATCTACATTTGGCTGGTGTACCAGAAAGTGATGGGGAGAATGAAACCAAGTTGGAAAACACTCTTCAGGATATTATCCAGGAGAACTTCCCCAACCTAGCAAGGCAGGCCAACATTCAAATTCATGAAAGACAGAGAATACCACAAAGATACTCCTCCCCAACCTAGCAAGGCAGGCCAACATTCAAATTCAGGAAATACAGAGAACACCACAAAGATACTATTCAAGAAGAGCAACCCCAAGACACATAATTGTCAGATTCAACAAGGTGGAAATGAAGGAAAAAAATGTGGAGGGCAGCCAGAGAGAAAGGTTGGGTTACCCACAAAGGGAAGCCCATCAGTCTAACAGTGGATCTCTTGGCAGAAACTCTACAAGCCAGAAGAAGTGGGGGCCAATATTCAACATTCTTAAAGAAAAGAATTTTCAACCCAAAATTTCATATCCAGCCAAACTAAGCTTCATGAGTGAAGGAGAAATACAATCCTTTACAGACAAGTAAATGCTAAGAGATTTTGTCACCACCAGGCCTGCCTTACAAGAGCTCCTGAAGGAAGCACTAAACATGGAAAGGAACAACTGGTACCAGCCACTGCAAAAACATGCCAAATTGTAAAGATCATAGATGCTATGAAGAAATCGCATCAATTAATGGGCAAAATAACCAGCTAACATCATAATGACAGGGTCAAATTCACACATAACAATATTAACCTTAAAGAAAAATGGGCTAAATGCCCCAATTAAAAGACACAGACTGGCAAATTGGATAAAGAGTCAAGAACCATTAGGGTGCTGTATTCAGGAGACCCATCTCATGTGCAAAGACACACATAGCTCAAAATAAAGGGATGGAGGAAGATCTACCAAGAAAATGGAAAGCAAAAAAAAACCCAGGTATTTCAATCCTAGTCTCTGATAAAACAGACTTTAAACCAAAAAAGATCAAAAGAGACAAAGAAGGCCATTACATAATGGTAAAGGGATCAACACAACAAGAAGAGTTAACTATCCTAAATATATATGCACCCAATACAGGAGCACCCAGATTCATAAAGCAAGTCCCTAGAGAACTGCAAAGAAACTTAGACTCCTACACAATATTAATGAGAGACTTTAACACCCCACTATCAATATCAGACAGATTGATGAAACAGAAAATTAACAAGGATATCCAGGAATTGAACTCAGCTCTGCACCAAGCAGACCTAATAAACATCTACAGAATTCTCCACCCCAAATCAACAGAATATACATTCTTCTCAGCACCACATCGCACCTATTCC
>NW_012118599.1:6484951-6502472 GCF_000951035.1 Colobus angolensis palliatus
AATGGACAAAAACTGGAAGCATTCCCTTTGAAAACTGGCACAAGACAGGGATACCCTCTCTCACCACTTCTATTCAATATAGTGTTGGAAGTTCTGGCCAGGATAATCAGGCAAGAGAAAGAAATAAAGGGTACTCAATTAGTAAAAGCAGAAATCAAATTGTCCCTGTTTGCAGATGATGTGATTGTATATTTAGAAAACCCCATTGTCTCAGCCCAAAATCTTCTTAAGCTGATAAGCAACTTCAGCAAAAAATCACAAAAGGTGATTACAAAAGGTGCAAAAAATACAGGATACAAAATGTGCAAAAAATCACAAGACTTCCTATACACCAACAACAGACAAACAGAGAGCCAAATCATGAGTGAACTCCCATTCACAATTGCTACAAAGGGAATAAAATACCTAGGAATCCAACTTACAAGGGATGTGAAGGACCTCTTCAAAGAGAACTACAAACCACTGCTCAACCAAATAAAAGAGGACACAAGCAAATGGAAGAACATTCCATGCTCATGGATAGGAAGAATACAATATCGTGAAAATGGCCGTGCTGCCCAAGGTAATTTATAGATTCAATGCCATCCCCATCAAGCTACCAGCGACTTTCTTCACAAAACTGGAAAATACTACTTTAAAGTTCATTCAGAACCAAAGAAGAGCCCCCTTTGCCAAGGCAATCCTAAGCCAAAAGAACGAAGCTGGAAGCATCACGCTACCTGACTTGAAATTATACTATAAGGCTACAGTAACCAAAACAGCATAGTACTGGTACCAAAACAAATATATAGACCAAGGGAACAGAACAGAGGCCTCAGAAATAACACCACGCACCTACAACCATCTGATCTTTGACAAACCTGACAAAAACAAGAAATGGGGAAAGGATTCCCTATTTAATAAATGGTGCTGGGAAAATTGGCTAGCCATATATAGAAAACTGAAACTGGATCCCTTCCTTACACCTTATACACAAATTAATTCTAGATAGATTAAAGACAAATGTTATACCTGAAACCATAAAAACCCTAGAAGAAAGCCTAGGCAATACCATTCAGGACAGAGGCATGGGCAAGGACTTCATGTTTAAAACACCAAAAGCAATGGCAACAAAAGCCAAAATTGACAAATGGGATCTAATTAAACTAAAGAGCTTCTGCACAGCAAAAAAAAAACCAAAAAACAAAAAAAAACAACAAAAAAAACCTACCATCAGAGTAAACAGGCAACCTACAGAATGGGAGAAAATTTTTGAAATCTACCCGTCTGACAAAAGGCTAATATCCAGAATCTACAAAGAACTTAAACAAATTTTCAAGAAAAAAACAACCCCTCAAAAAGTGGGCAAAGGATATGAACAGACACTTCGCAAAAGAGGACATTTATTCACCAATAGACACATGAAAAGATGCTCATCATCACTGGTCATCAGAGAAATGCAAATCAAAACCACAGTGAGATACCATCTCACACCAGTTAGATTGGCAATCATTAAAAAGTCAGGAAACAACAGATACTGGAGAGGATGTGGAGAAATAGGAACGCTTTTACACAGGATGTAAATTACTTGGTGGGAGCATAAATTAGTTCAACCATTGTGGAAGACAGTGCAGCGATTCCTCAAGGATCTAGAACTAAAAATACCATTTGACCCAGCAATCTCATTACTGGGTATATACTTAAAGGATTATAAATCACGCTACTATAAAGACACATGCACACAGATGTTTATTGCTGCACTATTCACAATAGCAAAGACTTGGAACCAACCCAAATGTCCATCAGTGATAGACTGGATTAAGAAAATGTGGCACATGTACGCCATGGAATACTATGCAGCCATAAAAAACATGAGTTCATGTCTTTTGCAGGGACATGGATGAAGCTGGAAACCATCATTCTGAGCAAACTGTCACAAGGACAGAAAACCAGACACCACATGTTCTCACTCGTAGGTGGGAACTGAACAATTAGAACACTTGGACACAGGGTGGGGAACATCACACACCAGGGCCTGTCATGGAGTGGGGCGCTGGGGGAGGGATAGCATTAGGAGAAATACCCAGTGTAAATGACGAGTTAATGGGTGCAGGAAACCAACATGGCACAAGCATACCTATGAAACAAACCTGCACGTTGTGCACATGTACCCTAGGACTTAAGGTATAATAATAATTTAAAAAAAAACAAAGAAAAAGAAAAAGCCAACATTTGGTAGGATTTTCTCATCTTTCCCACATGAAGCACTGTCTCAAACATATATTGTTATATAGCAGAAAGCATAGTAGGCTAGAAATAACTACATATATTCAAAGTCTTTCTTTGTGGGGGCATTGTCCAACTTGTATGGCCCCTGGAGCCCTGCACCCAGGGTGGGATTGTTTCAGCCTATTCCCCTATCTAGTGTACTATGATGGCAGTGTACTCTGTGTACTTGTGTACTATTATGGCAGTCAATTTTTTAAAAGTTTTGTTTATATGGATTTAGGGGTGCATGTGTTACATGCATGTATTGCGTAGTGGTGAAGTCCGGGCTTTCAGTATACCCATCATACATATAGTATACATTGTATCCCCTAGATAATATTTCATCTCTCCCTGCTCCACCCTCCCAACTTTTGGAGTCTCCAATGTCTATTATCCCTTTCTACATGTCCCTACGTACCCATTGTTAAACCCGCACTTATAGGTGAGAACATGTGATTTTTGACTTTCTGTTTCTGAGCCATTTTACTAAGAATAATGATCTCCAGTTCCATTTTTATCTGTGTCAGTAATATACTTTCTTATTGTTCATTTATGTTGCAGGATCTGTTAGGTCCCTTGAATAACATGATAGATATTGATATATCCTCTTCTCTTGGGAAAGTAGATTTACGTAGTATTTGAGGAACGCAACTCCCTCATTTTTGCAGGAAGAGAAGTTCTCTGTAAGCCTTTTAGATGACTATCTCTGAAGAGTCACAGAGAGCATTGTATATACATGTGGGTATATACAATGTATTTAGTGAGAAATACAGCTTCTTTGATTTCTTTGCCTCCCTGGAGTTACTGTTGGTTCAATACAGTAAAAATAAAGTAATTCTATACTGAAGTACAGCATGAGCCAAAATATAAGTTCTCTGTCCTTATAAACTCAGGAGTGCAGGTTTCATCAGCGTTTAGGGAGAATAGGATGAATATCCAATACCAGCCTAGCTTACAATAGTTATTCCTGGAAAATGCTAGAGATCTATAACTCCACATTTTCAGGATCCTGATGCCTTTATGCAATTTTAGGGCCCAGAGTCCTAATGATATATGCCCATTAAGGGAATAATTCCTCAGTGTTTCTGACCTCATTCCTTTTGTAAAATAATACATCTTGGGGTCTTTTTCTTCAAGATTTCCCTTTTTCATGGCTTAGAACAACAATAGGTTGATGATATCTCACATTTTCAGAAAACATAATTGCTTTAACCAAGATGACATTAGAAGGCTGTGCTGGTGAGGTATCAGGTATATGGAAAGCCAAAATGAGAGATTCTTTTTTTTATTTGGTGGGAGACAGTTAGTGCCCTTGAAATTATAACTCATAAGTCATCTATTAATATGCCAGCCTTGCCAGAATATTAGACACTACAAAAATGTACAAATCAACAAAGAAATATAACCTCTAACCTCAAGCCCTTTGATAATATGTTAAAATTATATGGGTTGTCTGGAACTATGTACCTACATATTCTATTAAAGACATATTATACTACCTACTGGAAAAAGACTTAATCTTTAGTGTGCTGGGCCCTATGCAAAATATTTATTTTGTAGAACAACAACAAAAAAACACCCCCTCCCACACATACAATACAAATACAAAACACATTTTAA
Source organism: Colobus angolensis palliatus (assembly GCF_000951035.1). Classification (NCBI taxonomy): domain Eukaryota; kingdom Metazoa; phylum Chordata; class Mammalia; order Primates; family Cercopithecidae; genus Colobus; species Colobus angolensis. The sequence continues at coordinate 6,488,819 of NW_012118599.1, forward strand.
ATATAGTCGGTTAATGTTACATGGAGGGCATGTAGCTGGATCAGAGTAAGAAAGTTTATGCCACTTTTTGCTAGGCAATCACTGATGATTTCTTGCTTCGTTCAGTCTTCTGTAGGTTTATGATCATCTCGGGCCAAGAGTATGAGATCACGTAGAAGAAACTGTGTCCACTGCTGTAGGTTGGTGGGTGTGGCTGTTGGGGACATCTTATAAGCTGGGCCAATAATCCAAAGAAGTCCATCAGAGAGGATTGAATGAGATAAGATATCGAAAGCTTGTAAAGCTTTTAGTATGATGTCTGGAACATGAGCATTTGATAAATATATAAATTCTAGATTTTAAAATATGTTTCTCACAACATGCAACTTATGAACTAGGACTTGAAGGATGGCAACATTTCAATAAGCCTGCCTTGCTGTATTTGCATATAATAGGTACTCACTAAATGATTCCTATAGAAATCCATACTAGTTAGGGCACCACTAGTCTCTGTCATAAACTCACTCAAAGCTTTCGGAGATTTTTTTCAGTGAAAGCTTACTTTCTTGCACACATAACAATCCAGTGCAGATGTTCCTGGTGGGTGGGTTTCCTCCATGTGGTGATTGAGGGACCCAGTATCTTACTTTCTTGTTGACCATGCTATTTCTTGGGGCCTTAGAGTCCTCTTCATTCATTGGACAATGGGAAGAGTGAAGGAAAAGAAGCCATATTTACTCTTAACAATGTGGAAGTGAAAAGCACCATTTCTGACAAAAATACATTATCAAGAACTTGTTGCATGGCTCCTTCATATACAAGAAATCTGAGAAAAATTCTGCCTGGCTGGACAACTGATTCTCAAAACTACTCACGCTATGGAAAGGGGTGCAGAAATTTTTGGTAAATCGCTAGCCATTTCTTCCATAGAATTATTAAAGCTTCCAGAATATAAAATAATAAATCTAAACAAATAGAAATGGTCTATATTGACTCACACATTTGAGTCTCGTTAAAGAGTTGTGCAACTGTTTTCAGTTCTCTGACTTGGAGTTTAAGTGCTGCATGGACTGGCTCTTAGGGGTCATAATTTCACGAACCACCACCTACTTTAGTTGGACGAGTCATTAAGGTATTTTAAGGATCTATGTTGTTCTTTCATGTTTTGCTGAATCCTTTTTTATGTTCTGAAGCCTGGTGGTAAGCTGAAGGCTACTAAACATATAGACTTAGGGATTGACAGGGGAGAAGAAGCAAATAATTTATTTATGTTAAAGTTCAGCTTTGGTCATCTCTGTCATTAGATCAGATACCCCAAAACTCATCTTTACCTCTATTTCCTCTAGGCTAGATTACTACAAATCCGTGTTTGCTGGCTGCTGAATAAATTGTTCTCTGAACTTGATTTTTTTTTCTGTGTTCATCTGCTATTCTATCCTTTCGTGAAAGGGGCCATGTTTTGTAACCATTGTTCCATATCATTATTATTGCTATATGACACCTTCTGAATAAATATCATAATTTGAAGTTTTTATTATCAGAGTAAAATATATGATCATTAGAATAAAGAGAATATTTTAGCAAAAATGGCATTAAAATGAATTTTAGACCTCATATTTCATTTTTCCTTTAATGAATAACCAAAGCTGAGTTATTTCCTGGGTTTGATAACACTAGTTTGAAATCTTTCTTCATTCCACACATAGATGTTCTACTAAATATGATGCATTCTTATTAATTCTTAAGAAAGACAAGCCTGTAGTGTAAAAATAAGGTATTTTAAATTAGGAATTAAATTTAAATTTAAATTAAATAAGGAATTACGGTGTTAAGTCATTACCTACACTTACTCTCAAATTGTTATTTTTAAGTACTTTTCTTTTTGTGCCCCTCAATTTTGAGGATTTTTTTCCACATCATATCCTCTGCCCTCTGCAGGATGTGATGAAGTGCCCATACACATTCATACATTTGTGATAGAATTATTATTTTTTGCTCTGAGTTGTCATTCCAAAATTGATCCCCTAATTGAAGACACATGAGTGTGTGTGTTTCTGTGAGAGAAGATAGCTCATCAGTAATAGTCTGCCTTCTAGAATTAAAATTCCCCTTATAGACTTCAATTGGATAACAAGGCAGGGACATGGAAGAGGTGTTGATTTTTGTCAGTTTTAAAATAGAATTCACATTTGTCAAAGTTATACAATCATGTAACCTAATGGGTTTTAATTGCTGCTTCTAGATTTCTTGGTGATCTATGTCACCTCCATTTTCCAAATTATAGAGATATAAATCTTCCCATATACATCCAGACTTGAAAGGTGATTGAGTTGGTTTGGGTTATGGATTGACAATGAGTATGGGCTAAGGTCTTGAGTTTACCTAAGACAGAGGAATTGAACATATATAATGTTACTGTTAGGCAGGAAGTATTCAGGCAGAAGCGAAGAAAATTATATAATTCAGTATGCTTGGGTAGATAGTGAGGGTTCATTTGAGAATTAAGCCCAAGGTCTACTAGGCATATCCATGTGGACGGAGCTTCCATTTCGTTATTGTATTACTCATGCTTAAATATAAATGGCCATCACTTCATATTTATTAATATGGCTTCTTCTTTACTTTTGCCATCTATTTTGCCACCATTCCATTGGTAGCCAGCTGACACCAGAGCCTGAAAACCCTATCTGTACCTCAGTCAGGCTCCCTGAGAAACAGAGCTGAACAGGGGAAAAGTGAAGAGTAAGTTGGAGGAAAAATAAGTATTAGATCAACATTTATAATTTATAAAATCAAAAAAAGATGAAATGCTATTTTTTTCTGTATGTTTATTGTATCTAAGGCAAATCCACCATTATGATATGTTGACATAATTAACCTTCTGCGTCCACTTAAAAATTTTGCGAGTCTATATTAAGGATATGGCACATATGAGTGGCTCAATAAGCATTTCATAATATACTGCACAAATAGCTGTAAAAATGTATTCCATTTCTAATTTAAATTATTTTGGTTTCAAAACATCTACTACTCCTATTCCCTTTTTAAGCTCCATGTGAACAGAATCTAGTAAAATAGTTCATAACAGTAATTTTTTATTTTTTTCCAGTTTAGGCAGCATTGGCCTTAGTGTCTTCACTTGTCCTTTTTTCTTCCTTTTCCCTTTAAAATGTAATATTAGCCTTGCTGCCAGGACTATCTTTTTGAAGCAGTCCAACTCTAAATTGAAATACATAGAAATAATCCACATATTCATCTCCTTTTCCAAGTCCTCTATCTTCCAAAAAGTCATGGGCCAAAATAGGGAGCCTATTAGCCCCCAAATAATGTAGGGATGATAAAAATATGATGTAGTGTAATTTTTATAGAGTCATATAGGTAAAATGAGCAATGGGAAAGAATCAATAAAGCAAAAATATTTCCAGGAAAGAAAAAAAGAACTTTTCTTTTGATTAAGCAGGCTTGTATTATAAATTATAGAGAATTATAGTATAGGAGATTATGATTTTGGTCTGTTTTGGGTTACTAATGGGAGTTAATACTTTTGAAAGGATTTGTTAATTTCTCTTTACTAAAAAGTAGTTTTCACGGGGCTGACTCTCAGTGGTGCTATTTAAAGTTGCAATATAGTACAACCAGATAAATTAGAGTAGAGAAAAAGCCACTGTCATGAATTCCGTCATGATTATAACCCCTCATTAATGTAAGACTGTTCAACCTTGCTTGTTGGTGCCATCGCAAATTTTTAAAAATATAAATAAAACTTAATAAGTTATACTCCTCAGACAGTCAAGTCAATGAATAATTAATATCAGAAGCCACTAAGTGAATTATCATAATCATACATATGCTTACAGAAAATGTATAGAGAATATTTAATTGACTAATACAAAATTATTCAGAAATTAATTTTGTAAGTTTCTCCTTTTAGTGGTGAAATGTCAGGTGTGTTTTTCCAGGTGATGGTGGCAGAAATTATAGTGTAATCTCTGAGAATATAATGGATTTTGAGCTCTTTTCCTTCTCGAAAATGTATGGCTGCATCATACCCTCTCTCCCTTTCTCAAGTAAGTGTGAACTCTTGTCAACCCTCGTTAGTTCCTCACTTTATCTTGTGCTAACCCCATCCAGTAGCACAGGTTACCAAGCAACCACTAGCTGTCTCTGAGAGTGTCTGTGGCAATGGTACCTCCTGATACCTTCTGTCACAATGTCTCCTGTTAAGTTGTCAGGATCGGGGCACCAAGGTGGTTGCCATAGTCACTCTTAGTAGTGGCCTATGGTTGCTGGACTGAGAGCACAGTGCTGAGCTCCTAAGATAATTAATGACCTAGGCCACTGTAGCTGTCATTTTTTAAAGCTAAACAACGCTTTGATGAGTATAAAGAGATTTACACCATGAAAGTGTTTCTGATAATTAGGGTAATATTAACGAACATTCGAATGGGGTAAAATGTTATTCTTTCTATGATGTAACATTTGCAAGTATGGCATTTGAGGTTTAGTTGCCAGTGATGTGTGTCTCAACGTGAGTCACTTTTGGCAAGCATTATTGCTGTTTTACCTATATTAGAAAGCAACTCTTTAAATTGTTTTTATATGGTGAATAGCTACGTCTTCATCTAGTAAGGTTTATAAATATGCACATATATGTGGTTACTAGTTTAATGCTTAATTGGAGTAAGTGTTGCTAATACTAATAATAGCAAGAGTAGTTACTAATTGTCACCTGTTTATTACGTGTCAGAACTGTGCTAAGGGTTTTACTTATATTACTCATATATTCTTCACAAAGTCTTCTTGAATTAGATGAGATTCACTTCCTTCCTTTAAATATGAGGAAGCCAAAACAAGGAGAAGAAAAGTGAATTAACTAAAGAGAGAAAGCTAAGAAGAGCAAGGCTGAGATTTAAAAAAATTAGTTTAAATTTATGCATAATAATTGCACTTATTTATGGAGTACAGTATAATATTTTGGAACCTGGAAATAATATGTAATAACCACATCAGGGTAATTAGCACATCTATCTCTTCTCAAACATTTATCATTTTTTTGTGTTGGGAACATTGAAAATCCTCATTTCTAGCTATTTGAAAATATGCAATAAATTATTGGCATCTAGAGTCACCCCATAGCAGTATTCTTCACAGTAGCCAAGGTATGGAATCAGCCTAAGTGTCCATCAATGGATGAATGTACAAAGAAAATGTAGTACATATACACAATAGAGTACTATTCAGTCATAAAAAAGAATGAAATTCTGTCATTTGTAGCATGGATGGAACTTCGGGATATTATGTTAAGTGAAATAAATCAGGCACAGAAATACAAATATTGAATGTGCTGGCTCATATGTCAATGCTAAAAGGGCTGGAATTTTAAAGCCCAATCTGCCTGAGTTCAGAGGACTTAAACAAATACAATTTTGAAGAAAAGAGCTATAGGAAAGAGAAGTCTGGGGTGGATAAACAGTGCTCCAAGTGATAAATTATTTGCTGTAAAATCTCTTCTTTGCTGCACTGGTTCTTAAAGTTGATAAGAATTAATCTGATGAGGAGTTTACTGCATGCATAATATAATTAAAGTAATTCACAAAAAGAGAACACCCACCCCTGAAATTTAAAAACTATTCTCCTTGGCCTCAGAGTGATTTGAGGGTCATCTATTTTGAGTGATCGTATTGTGGTTCTAAGAAGTGACCATAGTGACCATAGTGGTCACGGATCCATAGTGACCAAGAACGAATATTTCTGATGATAAATAAGAGGGAGGAGAGTTCCCAAACTTAGTGCACCAGGAAATGGGAACTGGGAGAAATGTTAAATGGGGTGGGGGAAATATCATGGATTATAAATCCACAGGAAAGATAAATTTTAAAGGTAGATGTAAGATGTTAAATATAAATTATTTGCTTCATAATTGCCTCATAATATTGCAAAGGAATTGGCTCTCAGTTGATGCTTAGAGAAGAATACATTTCTTTCTCATTCTTATTAAGATTTTATTGACATAGATTAGCTCACTTATTTTATATGTAATTCTGACAAATGAGCGTAGTAGTATAATCACCACACATAACTCCTCTTCCCTCCCTCTTTCCTCCCTTCCGTCTTTATTTTCTTCTTTCTTTCTTTGTGTAAATTTCAAGTACACAATATAGTATTGCTAACTATAGTCACATTTTTTATACATTAGACCTTGAGAACTTATTAATCTTCCATAACCTACATTTTGTACAATTTTTTTTTTATTTTTCAAAAGTGTGTGGCTCTCCTTGTCTCTGCACTTTTCTATACAATGTTAGAATCGGCTGATTGATTTTGACAAAAATATTACACTGGGATTTTAGAATGAAGTTTTATTTCACCGATAGATCATTTTGGAAAGGATTGACATCTTTAAAATATTGAATTGTTCATTCCATGATGTGCTAGATCTCTTTATTATTTTGGTTTTCTTAGGTTCCTTTTAGCAGTGTTCTTTTAGTTTTAGCATAACAATAGTGCACTTGTATTGCACAATTTACATTTAACTATTTTATATTTTTGAATATGAAAGTTATTTTAACTATTTCATTTCTTCATATTTTTGAATATGAAACAGCTACTGTAATGGAATAAAACTAAAAAACCTGCTTCCAATTTTTCATTGTTAATGAATAGAAATAGGATTATCTATTTATGTATTTTGACAAATAATTAGTAATTATATGTATTTATGATATATAATACAATGTTTTGATATATGTATACATTGTAAGATGGTTAAATCAATGCTAATTTACATATGTATTACCTCACATACTTATCAATCTGTTTTTGTGGTGAAAACATTTAAAATCTAATCTTGGCAATTCTCAAGGATACAGGACTATAGGTGATTGTTTTTTTTATATTGATGTATCTTGTGACTTTGTTAAACTTACAAGTTCTAATAGATTTGTGGATTCATTAAGATTATCCATGTAGAAAAATATGTTGTCTGAGAATAGAGTTTCATTTCTTTTTTTAATCTGTATGCATTTTATTTCTTTTTATTGCCTTGTTGCATTCACTAAGATATCAAGTATGATGACAAATATAGGTGGTGAAAGTGGATGTCCTTAATTTGTACCTAATCTTAGGGGAAAAACGTTCAGTCTTTCAACATTAAGTATGTTGTTAGCTGTAGAAACTTTGCAAATGTATTTTATCAGGTTGATGAAATTCCCTTCTGTTCCTACTTTGCTGAGAGTTTTATTTATTTATTTGTTTATTTTTAATCAGAAAATGAGTGTTAGATGTTGTCACATGTTTTTATCTGTGTTTATTGAGGGGACCATAGCATTTTTAATCATTAGTCTTATATTAGATAAATTACATTGATAGATGTTTTTTAAAAAATGTTGGATGAATCTTGAGTTTTCAGGACAATATCCACTTAAAGGGGATATATTTTCTTTTTACTGTGTTGAATTTAGTTTTCTAGTATTTTGTTAAAAGTTTTGTATCTGTAGTCATTAGGAATATTGGTCTGTAGTTTTCTTTTCTTATGCATTTTTTCCTGGTTTGGTATAGGGCAATAACCTTGTCTTAAAATGAGTTGCAGTTTCCCCCCTCACTTGTATTCTGAAAGGCCTTTTTGAAACATGGTATTACTTCTTTCTCCAACATGTAATAGAATATGTCAATAAAACTATCTGAGCCTGGAGCTTTCTTTTTTGAAAGGTTTTAAACTATAAATTATCTTTCTTTAATAGATATAACAATATCCAGGTTATTTAATCTTCAGTAATTTTCTTACCTTTTGAGGAATTTATGTAACTCATCTATGTTGTCAAATTTATGGACATACAATTGTTTCCAATATTCACTTTGTGGTAGGCATAATTCCTAACACAGAAGAGCCCCCAGTGACACTTGGCATATATAATTTTCTCTTCTGTGAATATGATGGGTCATTATTTCCATGATCATGTTACATTCCATGGCAAAGGGATTTTGCAGATGTAATTAATGTTACTAATCAGTTGATCTTAAGGTTACTAATCAGTTGATCTGAGTAGGACAGTCTTAATGCACCTTTTAAAAGCAAAAGTTTTTCACTGACTGACAGCAAAAAATGAATTCACAGATATTTGAAACATCAGAATGGCTTTATGAAGCATTGCTGGTTTAAAGATGGAGAAGACTTCTGTAAGAAGAAATGTGGGTAGACTTTAGGAGCAGAGAGAAACTCCTATGACAGCCTGGAAGGAAATAGGGACCTGAGTCCTACAATGTCAAGGAAATGAATTTTTCCAACAACTTTAGTGAGTTGGAAATGAATTTTTCTCTAGAACCTCTAGTCAAAAGCCCAGCTTAGCCAATGCCTTGGTTTTACCCTTATAAAACTCTACGGAGAAATCAGTTGAGCCCATCTCAACTCTATGGGTCTACAGAGTCATCCCCATAAGTCTATAGGACTTCAGACCTATACAATTGTGAAACAATAAGTGGGTGTTGTTTTAAGTCATTACATTTGTGGTGATTTGTTATACAAGGTATTGCAAACTAAAGCACCTTTATTATTCATTTAATGACTACAGGGTCTTGAGTGACGTCCCTTCTTCCATTCCTGATTTTAGTAATTTGCTTCTCCACTTTGTTCTTTACAAATCAGGCTGGAGGTTTATTAATTTTATAGATCTTTTAAAAATCTAACCTTTAGTTTCATTGATTTTCTTTGTTTTTTAGTTTTCAAGTTTAAAACATTGCTATTATTTCCCTTCTTTTTGTTTGCTTTCTATTTCATTTGCTCTTCTTTTTTTCTAGCTTATTAAACTAAAAGCTTATGTTATTGATTTGAGACCTTTCTTGTTTTTAATATTAGCATATCATGCATTAGCATGCTTTAATGCATCCCACACATTTTTGACATACTGTGTTTCTGTTTTTATTAATTCACAATATATTCTAATTTATCTTGTATCTCCTCCTTTAGCTTATAAAACATTTAAAATGTGTTGTGTAATTTCCAAATATACAGAGATTTTCTCAATGTATTTCTGTTTGATTACTTTTAATTCTGTCATGGTTAGAAAATATGCTTTACATGATTTCAATATTTCTTAATTTGTTGGAGTTAGCTTCGCAGCTCAGAATACTCTTGATCTGGGTAAATGTTCCTTGTGTTCTTAACAAGAATGTGTATTCTACTATGATTAGGTGGAGTATTCTATAAATGTCAATTAGGCCAAGTTACTTCATAGGGATATTCAAGGCCTCTATATCTGCATTGATTTTCTGTCCACTTTTTCTATTGATTACAGGAAGGGGAGTGTTAAAGTGTCTGTGTACTTCATAGGCAAATTGCAAGTTTATCTATTTCTCTCATCAGTTTTGTCAGTTTTTTTACTTTATAAAGTTTGAAGCTGTGTCAGTAGACACCATTAGGGTTTTTATGTCTTTCTTGGTGAATTTATTCCTTTATTTATTCTTTGTTCTAAATTTCTTTTTGTCTGAGATAAATGTATCCACCTTAGCTTAATTTTCCTTGATTTTTCCACAGTATTTCTTTTTCTATGATAGTACTTTTAACTTAATCTTCTTATGTTTAATATGTTTCTTGTAATAATGTGTATGAGTCCATGCTATTTCACCCAAAATAACAATTTATTTTACTTGATACTTTCAGACTGTTTACATTCAATGTAATTATGGACATGATTGGATTATTGGATATTGCTGATGGTCTTCCTTTGTTTCTTCTTTGCTTCTTTATTCCTTCTCTTTTTGGCTTTATTTGGTATTAAGTATTTTTTATGATTCTGCTTTATCTCCATTCTCAGGTTATTATTTTATAGTTCATTGTTTTACAAGTTTTCTTGTGGCTTTCATATGGTTTACAATCTCTCTCCTTAATTAATTATAGTTAATACAATAATTGCACCAATGCAACCTTCAAATAATATCATTCTGCTTCATGTGTAGAGAAAAATATAATTTACTTTTTCTTCCTTTCAGCATTTTCTTTCTTTCTTTGTCATTATCTTCTGGCTTACATAGATTTTGACAAAAAGCCTGCTATAATTTTTTTATCTTTGGTCTCTTGAATAAAATGTGGTTTTTTCCTTTGGTACCTTCAAAATTATCCCTTTATCTTTTTTTTTTTTTTAAACAGTTTGATTATGACATGTGTGGGTGTGTGTGTGCATGTGTGTGTGTATTTACGCTGCTTAGTGTTCTCTGAGCTTCTTCATTCTGTTGTTGTTTGTTGTTTTGGAAATCTCTCAGCCATTATTTTTTCAAAATTTTTTCAGTCTCATTCTCTCTTTGAGTTCTGAAATTCTACTTATTACACCTAGGGTAGAATATTTAATATTTTCCCACAGCCTTTGCATAGTCTGTTCTGCTTTTGTGTGTGTGTGTGTATGTGTTTAGGTTTGAGCAAATGTCATTGACCTCTTTTTGGTTCTTCTGTTGGTTGTGTTTAGTCTACCACGGAGTCATCAAAATTAGTCTTTATCTCTCCTCCCAGGTTTTTCATTTCTAGCATTTCCATTTTATGATGTTTTATAATTACCATTTCTTTGCTGAAATTCTCCATATGTTCCTTTACAGTATCTACCTTTTTCACTACAAACGTTATTAATCATAATTATTTTTTAAATTTCTGATAGTCCAACATCTGGTTTATGTCTAGTTGTATTAATTTCTTGGTTTCTTGGAAGTATGTTGTTTCCTTTTTTGTCTTTTTGATGTCTATTGAAAGCTCAACATCTTATGTGGGAGATATAAGTAGATCTTATGCCTGCCCATAAACATGCATTTTCTTTTGCTAGGACTTTAATGTGAAGGAGGTTAAAATATCTAGTCAGGAGTTCATAGACTTGGCTTTTATTAGTTGCATGATTGCCCTCATTGCACCACAAGCTTTCAATTACTCTAGCATTAACTTGTCTTTATGGTTGTTACCAGAATATTTTTCTCAATGTCTGTTCCACCTTTAACTTTAGATATTATTTTCTCTTTGTATCTGTGAGTAAAAACAGATCTCTTTCCACACTCTTGTACCTTTTTCAACAGTCAACTACTCTCACTTGTTATTTGGTATTTGTTAACCTTATGCTAGTGGGTGAAGGAACACTCTCTGCTCTGGTTTAACTTGTCTCAGGCATGAGATGTGTCTTTAGGTCTTGGGTATAAGACCTTTCAGTTTTCCCGCCCCCTCTCAGTGTTAGAAAGCTCTTAAGAGACTGGATCTAGAATGTTTTACAACCAGTCATCAAGGGTAGAGAATTTTTTTTTTCTATTCTCTTTTTATAGACACAATGAATCCTCACCCTTGGCCTAATTGCAATAGCCCAGTGAGATTATTCTTTCTTATGTTTCCTTATATTTATGGTTAGTTGGTTGTTGGGATCCAGGAAAGTCGTGATTTTGCAGATTATCAAAGATTTTGTGTAAAGATAGGAATGGTACTCTTTCTTTCCTTTATATCCTAAGAAGAACTCAGAAAAATTATTTTAAAAATAATTGTATTGGGAATAATTGATATCTTAAGTGGTATACATGTAAATTATACAAGTAAATAAATTTTGACATATGTATACGTCCATGAAGCCATCACCATAATCAAGATAATGCCCCTATACATTACTCCCCAAAGTTTCTTTATGGTCTCTTTGTAATCTCTACCTCTTGTAACTCTTCTACTCTCATCCCCAGACAACTACTGATCTAATTTCTGTCACTGTAGATTAGTTAACATTTTCTAGAAGTTTATATAACTGAATCATACAATATGTACTTTTTCTTCCACTTCTTTCACTCAGTGTAATTATTATGAGAGTTATCTATATCTATTTATCTATCTATCTATCTATCTGTGGTTTACTAATTTTTGTTGTGAAATGGTATTTAATTATGTGGGTATGTCAGTTTGTTTATCCATTCACCTATTGATAGGCACTTAGATTTTGTATGAAAAGTGCAAATAAAGGAGCTAGCAGCAGTCATGAACAGTCTTATATGGCTATAGGCTCTCATTCCTTTTGGGCAAATAGATAAATGAGAATAACTGAATTATGTGTTAAGTATATGCTGACATTTTAAATAATTGGCCAGTTTTCCAAATTGTGCCATTTTACATTGCCATCGGCCATATATAAGAGTTAAAATTTCTCCACATCTTTGCTAAAACTTGAGAAGCTTTTTGTTAAATTTAAACTTTTTTGCTACATGTGTAGTAAATCTCACTCAGGTTTTGATGTGCCTTTCTTTATTGAACAATTATGTTGAATATTTTTGTGTGCTTATTTGTCATTTTCTTTTTCTTTTCATTTCATTAGTTTTGGGGAAACAGGTGGTGTTTGGTTGCATGAAAAAGTTCTTTAGTGGTGATTTCTGAGATTTTGGTACACTCATCACCCAAACGGTGTACGATGTTCCCAATGTATGGTCTTCTTTTCCTCATTCCTTCCCACCATTTCCCGAATCCTCAAAGCCTGTGGTATTATTCTTACGCCTTGGCATCTTCATGCTTAGTTCCTGCTTATAAGTGAAAACATACAGTGTTTGGTTTACCATTCCTGAATGACTTCACTTAGAACAATGGTCTCCAACTCCATCCTGGTTACTGCAAATGCCATTATTTCATTCATTTTTATGGCTGAGTAGTATTCCATTATGTGTAAGTATATGTGTATGTATATCTATATGTATATGTATATCTATATCTGTATCTGTAAATCCACTTGTTGCTTGATGGACATTTGGGCTGGGCCCATATTTTTGCAACTTGTAAAGTACACTGCTATAAATATGCATGTGCAAGCGTCTTTTTTATATAATGACTTCTTTTCCTCTGGGTAGATACCTAGTAGTGGGATTGCTGGATCAAATGGTAGTTCTCTTTTCGTTCTTTAAGGAATCTCTATACTGTTTTCCATAGTGATTGTACTAGTTTACATTCCCACCAGCAGTGTAGAAGTGTTCCCTTTTCACAACATCCTTGCCAAAATCTGTTATTTTTTGATTTTTTAATAATGGCCATTCTTGCAGGAGCAAGGTGGTATCTCGCTGTGGTTTTGATTTGCATTTCCTCCATAATTAGTGATGTTAAGCATTTTGTCATATGCTTGTTGGCCATTAGTATATCTTCTTTTGAGAATTGTCTATTCATGCCCTTTGCCCACTCTTTGATGGGATTATTTATCATTTATTTTTCTTCTGGCTGATTTGTTTGAGTTCTTTGTAGACTCTGGATAATAGTGCTTTGTCAGATGATTAGTTTGTGAATATTTTCTCCCACTCTGTAGCTTGGCTGTTTACACTGCTGATTATTTCTTTTGCTGATTATTTCACTGCTTATTATTTCTCTCGTATATCTTCTGTTGAGAATTGTCTATTCATGTTCTTTGCCCACTTTTTGATGGGATTATTTGTTTTTTTCTTGCTGATTTGTTTGAGTGCATTTTAGATTCTGGATATTAGTCCTTTGTTAGATACATAGTTTGCAAATATTTTCTTCCACTCTGTAGGTCATCTGTTTATATTACTGATTATTTCTTTTGCTGTTTAGAAGCTTTTTAGTTTAATTAGATACCGTATATTTATCTTTGTTTTTGTTACATTTGCCTTTGGATTCTTGGTCAATAACTCTTTGCCTAAGCCAATGTCTAAAAGAGATTTTCCAATGTTATTTTCTTTTTTT
>NW_012118599.1:6502812-6504603 GCF_000951035.1 Colobus angolensis palliatus
TCTGGAGTTGATTTTTGTATAAGGTGAGAGATGAGGATCTAGCTTCATTCTTCTAGTGACACATCTGCTTAAATCTTTTGTCTGTTTTAATTAGATTGTTTTTCTCTTAAGGTTGTGGCTTGAGAGCTCTTTATTGATTCTTGATGCAAGTCTTTGGCGGGTATATAAATTGCTAATATTTTCTTCTACTTGTAACACTCTATTCTCTTAACAAGGTGTATTTCATGGAAAAACATTTTAATTTCGATGAACTCTACCAATTGTTTATTTAATGGATTGTGCTTTTGGTGTCAAATCTGGAAATTCTTTGCTCAGTCCTAGATCCTGAATATTTTCTCCTTGGTTTCTATCTACAAGTTTTGTGATTTACATTTTACATTTCAGTCTGTTATTCATTTTGAGTTAATTTTCGTGTCAGATCTAATGTTTAGGTAGATGTTTATTTATTCTTTTGTTCCTTTACTATTTGTTGAAAAGGCTATCTTTCCTCCACTAAATTGCTCTGTCTCCCCTGTCAGTTAATTGAGTACATGTGCGTGAGTCTTTTTCTGGGATTTCTGTTCTGTTTCATCAATCTATGTGTCTGTTCCTCTGCCAAAACTGTATAGTCTTGATTATTACAGCTGGAAAGTAAGTCTTGAAATGGGGTAGACTGATTTCTCCCACTTGTTTCTTCTTTTTCAAAAGTCTTTTAGCTATGTTATATCCTTCGCTGTTTTTTATACATATTTTAAATAATTTTGCCTAGATCTAAAAAATTACTTGCTGAGATTTTCAAAGGAGCTTCATTAAACCAATATACCATTTCTTTGGGGTTAATTTACACTTCTCAACATTGAGTCTTTCAATCGATGATTACAATATGTCTCTCCATTTATTTAGTCATTCTTTGATTTCTTTCATTGGCATATAGCATTTTTTAGTATATGTATATCATTGTATCCTCTACATGCCTTCTGAGATTAATAGCTATACAGTTGTAAATGGTATTGTATTTTTAAATCTTTGTGTCCATGTGTTTATTGGTAGTTTGTAAAAACATCATTGTTTTTGCATGTTTATCTTATACCATGTGACCTTACTGTACTCATTTAATGATTCTAGGAGTATTTTAACACCTTTCTTCAGATATTCTATATAGGCAATCCTGTCATCTGCATATAGAGCTATTTGTATTCTTTCTTTCTTTCTTTCTAATCTGTATATCTTTTATTGCTTTTTCTTACCTTATTACATTAGCTAGAACTTCCAAAACTATATGAATAGGAGTCATGAGAATTCACATCTTTGTTCCATGTTTTCATTCTTAGGGGGAAAACATTTTTTTTAAATCAGATGTATAGTGTAAGGTGTTTATAAAAATACATATATTATTTATCAAGTTGTGAAAAATCCCTCTCTATTCCTTTTTTTCTGTATGGATGTTTATTTTTGTCAAATTTTTTTCTGCACCAATTACATTTTCATGTGATTTTGCTTCTCTATCCTATTAATTTGTATCACAGTAAATGATATTAACTTTTGAATATTAATATAGCTTCGTATTTCTGGAATAAGTTCCAATTGGTCATGGTATGTAATTCTTTTTATATACTGTTGGATTTTATTTGTTAATACTTTGTTAAGGAGTTTTGTGTCTACATTCATGAGAAATCTTGATCTATAGTTTTTACGTATTTTAACCTTTTTTTTTTTCTGGTTTTGGCTTCAGGGTATCACCAGCTTCATAAAAAAAAATAATAATAATAAAAAGTATTCCTTCCTCTTTGTTTTTTGAAAATAAATTGGGTA
>NW_012118599.1:6505168-6506719 GCF_000951035.1 Colobus angolensis palliatus
TAGAATTATTTATGACATTTCCTTTTTATTCTTTTTGTTGTCTGCAGGGTCTAAGTAATATACCGTTTCATTCTTGATCTTAGAAATTTGTGTGTTCTATTTTTAATTTGTCAATCTTCCTGGAGGTTTGTCAATTTTGTTGATTTTTTTTAATGAATCATTTGTTCTATTGATTTCAAATATTATTTTTGACTTTTTAATTATTTTGATTTTTTTTATTTAAAATTTCTTTGATTTCTGCTCATCTTTTTTTTCTATATTTCTACTTGCTTTTGGTTTATTTTGCTGTTCTCTTTTCTAGCTTCTTGAGATAGGAGCTTAGATTATTTATTTGAGACTTTTTCCCTTTTCTCATACATGCAATTGGTGCTATAAATTTCCCTATCAGCACCGTTTTAGTTGTATCTCAGAAATTTAAAGGTATTTCTATTTTCATTTAATTCAATGTAATTTTAAAATTGTCCTTGAGTCTTCCTCTTCAATGCTTAGATTATTCAGAAATGTGTTTTTATGTTATCACATGTTTGGAAAATTTCCTGTTATTTAGAGATCTTTTTATCATGAATAAATTTCTAGTTTAATTCATTGTTGTCAGAGAACACACTATGATCTTAATTATTTTAAGTTTGTTAAATTTTGTTTGAAGGCCAGACATAGTCTATTTTGGTGTATGTCCCATGGCTACCTGTAAAAGATGTGCATTCTGCTGTTGGTGATTGGAACAATTTATAAATGTCAGGTCCCATTACTGTACTGTGTTATTAAATTCTTCTATTAATATATTCTTGATGTTTTTCATTTAATTGTTTTATCAACTGTTGAGAGAGGGGTACTGTAATCTCTAAGTATAACTGTGGGTTTTTAAATTTCTCTTTTTAGCTCTATCAGTCGTACATATTTTGCTGCTTTATTGTTTAATGTGTATATATCTAGAATTACTATGCTTTTTGATGAATTGACCTTATTATTATGTAATGTCCATCTCTGTCTCTGATAATTTTCTTTGAATTCTTTTTCAAAAACCTAATATTAATATAGCTACTTCTGCTTTCTTTTCTCTAATGTTTCCATGATATGTCTTTTTTCCATTCTTTACTTTCAGCTAGTTTATATCATTCTAGTTGAAATGAGTTTCTTGTAAATAGCATGTATTTGGGACTTGTTTGGTAATCTACTTTGCCAAATTCTGTGTTTAAATTGGTACATTTAGAGCATTTACATTTAATGTAGTTATTGATATGTTAGGATATAAGTCTGCCATTTTCTTTCTTGTCTCTTTTTAATTCTATCTTTTATATTTTTATGTTTTCTCTTTCTTGCCTTCCTATGACCTACTCAGTTTTAAGAATTCCATTTTGATTGCTCTGTACTGTTTTTGAGTATCTCTTTACATAACTTTATTAGTGATTACTGTAGATGTTACATTATGTAGAGACAACTTTTCACAGACTACTGGTGCCATCATTTTACCAGTTTGAGTGAAGTATAGAAATCTTATTTTCCTTTATATTTCTTTCCTATCTCTCACTTATAATTGTCTTATGTATTTTC
>NW_012118599.1:6508009-6544672 GCF_000951035.1 Colobus angolensis palliatus
ACCACCACACCTGGCTAATTTTTTGTATTCTTTTTAGTAGAGACGGGGTTTCACTGTGTTAGCCAGGGTGGTCTCGATTTCCTGACCTTGTGATCCGCCTGCCTCAGCCTCCCAAAGTGCTGGGATTACAGGCGTGAGCCACTGTGCCTGGCCAATTTGTATTGCTCTTTATTCCAGTTTCCTGATTCTTTTCTCTGTTGCTTTCATTTTATTATTGAGGCCATCCTTTGATTTTTTTCATTTTGGTTAATTTGTTTTTTCAGTTAGAGAATGTTAACTTGTTTCTTTTCATATTATCAATTTATTTACTGGGACTTTCTATTTCTTTCATGAAAATTTCTATATATTTTTGGTATGTATCTTGGTATGATACACGGTTGTCTTTTAATATTCAAGTTAAATTATTCCTAGTTCTTTGTATGACAAGTTATTTTCTATTGAAACCTATACAATACGGGCCTTACGTTAAGAGATTTTGATCTCATTAAGCCCTTCTGTTTCAGCCGTCTTCTTCTGATACTTCTTTAGCAGGGGAAGTATGGAGAATACCACCTCATTACTGCCAGGTAAGGGCAGATGTTCCCTACTCAACTTCCATTGATACTCAAGGGTGGGGACTCTGTTGTTACTGCTGAGCAAGGGGTGTGAATTCTGGCTCCCGAGTGGGCCTCCACTGATACCTCACTGGTTGGCACAGGTTCTGTTCTTCACTGGAACTCTGTTAACATCATGGCTGAAAGACATTATCACTGAGTGTGGTCGGAAATGTTATCACTGACTTCCACGAGGCCTACTCTGGCATAATTTCTTCAGGGACAGTAAGGTGCACTTTATTACTACTGGGTGTGAGTGGAAGTTTGGGGTCCCCATGTGTTCTTCACTGACACTGTAGAGGTGGGGGTGTATAAAGGAGCCCCTTTATTGAAGATAAAAATTCCTGGCTCCCTACTTGGCCTTCTCTGATGCCACCCAAGCAGTGGGGAGGGGAGGTGGCAGGCATGGGAGTTTGGAGCTCCTCTTACTGCCTTGGAAGGGCTCCCAGTTTGGCCTTTGCTGGTATGGAGGGAGGGAGGCTACAGGTTTTTTTGGTGATATTTCTTTAGCCGGAGCAGAGCAATTATTATCTAAAAGTTTTCTGTCCTTCTAGGTTGCTCCTTTCTATGTCTTTTGGATAGAGGAAAAAGGCTTTTTACTGAGGTTTATTTTGTTTGTGCCTGTTGTCATTTCTTGATTGCTGGCTTCTTCAGCTCCAAGTCTGGGATATGAGGCAAAAAGAAAACCCAGAGAAATCACCATCTTGCTGTTCCTTGAATCCTAAAGTCCCTAACTGATCTATCTTCTTCTCCTCACCTTTCATAGACTTTTAATGTTTGCTTCATATATAATTTCCAAGTATTTTAGCTGTACTCAGCAAAAGGAATAATTGTACTTAGCAGGAAAAGTGTATTTATCTTTATGTTAAGTTTTCTTAGTTGTCCTATGGCAAAGCAAAAATTACACTGCACGAAGTTAAATAATCAAGGAAGACTTTATTCAAGGCTATTACAACAGAGGAGTGGTCAGAATTGAGTCTGAAGTCAACTCCACTGAAACAAAGGGCTAGAGAGCTTTTAAGTATTGAAGTGGGAGGAGATAATAGGATGTGTTTGCTAATTGGCTTTACCCAAAGAAAAGAATGCTTTCTCATACTTTTATGACAGGAAGTTGTTTTATAACCTTGGAGCAAGGTGGCATTGAAGTTAAACTCCTATCTTCTGGTAGCAACTGGAAGACAGAAGCACTATCTTCCTTGATACATTGCGAAGAGATGGTTCCCAGGGATTGGAAAGAAACTTTTAAATGATTTGCACCTCAAAAGAATAGGGGAAGAATTTATAGTTATAAGTTTTCTAAAAAACACGCTTTAAAAGGGGAATCAGAGGCCTAGTGTCAGGTAAAATCATCTTCTAAACTTCAGTCCAGTTGAGGGGAATGTTAAGAGTATCTTTGTCACCTACAGGTGATAAGTGCTAGACTTTGTCTACTCATAGAATGGCTCCTCTTCTTCTGTTTCTGATACGCACACACCGTAGATTACATGCATAAGTGTTATTATCATCCATTGCCTTCTGCCATTTATTTTCCTAAAGCTAAGTGGTGTCTTTAATATGTATCTGAGGAGAAACCTACTATATATAATGGGCATGCAAGTGAAAGCTAAGTACAACAATACAGACCTGTAGAAGAATGCTTAATAGAGCCATCTCATTTTTCCTCTCTATATCCCTTCTGGCTTCCTCCCTTGGACTTGTGATTTCTGGCTGATACATTCAGATGTGTCTCTGCATTGTCTGGAATAATCTTCTGTTTCTGATTCTACTACCTGACTTTCTCTTGCCTACCAGTTAACGCAGAGTCTGATTCCTGGATGAACATCTTTTTTAAAGAAAAAAACCCTCAAATTTTGTATTTGACAAGACCTGCCTTACAGGGTGAGATATCAACAAGGTAATATACACCACTATCCTAATCATGTGCTAAGGATTAGGGAAAGGGTATGAGAGCAGCTGGCAAGAGACTACTAAAATCCTGTAATTTGCCTTTTACCTTTCTAGAGAGAATCCATATTCAAATGGCCAAGTTTCTTTTAAATGAGAGAATAGAGTTTAGTAGGCAATGAAAGTTGTAAATGTTTGTAAAGTTTTACAACACTACTACTTCATACAAAGAAATGAAATAAAGAACTAGAATATGTACATTTACCTCTTATTGAACTTATGATTCAATATGAGTATTGGCAGCCTTAAAAAACAAACCTTACCCATATCTCAGAGGCCACATTCATCTTTTAGAAGCTAAAAAGGTTTGCATTGTTTTTAAATAAAGAGCTTGAGTGTTGTCAAAGGTTGCTTCAGATCTCTCTCTTTCTTGGACTTGCTTAAGAAATGAATGATGCATGGAAGGACTTCTTGCACAAAGGCACATTTTCATAAACTTATGAGCACAGAAGCCCACAGTGCAAAGAAATACATTTTTTTGTGTGTTTCAAATGGCTCTCATACAGTGATTATTATAAACACAGAAAAACATGTATTTTGCATAGAGGTTGTATTACAGTATTTAAAAGCGGCCTGATAATTGACATTACCTTATTTTCTCCTTTCAAAGGACCCCACCAGGGACATATACCTTAAAAATTATTATTTAAAAGACCACGGTATAGTCTTGAAAAACACTGAGCAAAAGAGAAGGAATCTGAATCCAAGTCTAGGTTTTTTAACAATCTTGGTGCAAAAACTTGGGAAAGATATTTCATTTCTTTAAACTTGATTTACTATATTTAGGACTGCACAGATTTTTATTAAGGTAGTATTTATTGAGGAAATGACATACATTTATTTCATGTTTTAATCATGCCAAAAGGGCCTTTTCTACATGTCATATCTGGGATCATGATTTGATCTTTGCTATTTTTGAATCTACATAGAATAAAAACTATAGTGGGATTTGTTAATATAACACTACCTTGTTTCACTAGAGGGCAGTATGGCAAATTAGACCATCTCTGTTAAATGTCTTCCATGTGAAATATCCCAGATGAATTGGTAAAAGGTATATAAATTTAAGGCACTTTCAAGACCAGCCTGCCCAATATAGTGAAACCCTGTCTACTAAAAATACAAAAATAGACGGGTGTGGTGGTGTGTGCCTGTAGTCCCAGCTACTTGGGAGGCTGAGGTAGGAGAGTCACTTGAACCTGGGAGACGGTGGTTGCAGAGAGCTGAGATTGTGCCGTTGCACTCCAGCCTGAGTGACAGAATGAGACTCTTCCTCAAAAAAAAAAAAAAAGATACTATTTTACAACATTATCAGATTTTCTAATCTTAGAACATGCATGATTTGAGAATCAGAAATTTTTTTGCTATTGTTATCCCAAAGGTCACAGAGCCAGTGAGTGATGGTACTAGGATATTTCAATCTTAACACTCTCCTCTTGGAGACTCAGCACTTTATACTTACATATTATGTGCTCAGCTGGAGTGTGGATTTTGAGTGCAAGGAGTCCACACATTGAGAGATCTGTAGTAAGGGCTGCAGTAATAGTCAAGCAAAAACACGCAATAGGAAAACATATTCTAGACTAAGTTGGATCTTTTTGTTTGTTTTTTGAGATGGAGTCTCACTTTGTCAGGCAAGTTGGCATGCAATGGCGCCATCTCAGCTCACTGCAACCTCCGCCTCCCGGGTTCAAGAGATTCTGCTGCCTCAGTCTCCTGAGTAGCTAGGATTACAGGCGCCCACCACCACGCCTGGCCAATTTTGTATTTTTAGTAGAGACGGGGTTTCACCATGTTGGCCAGGCTCGTCTTGAGCGCCTGACCTCATGATCCACCCGCCTCGGCCTCCCGAAGTGCTGGGATTACAGGTGTGAGCCACTGCGCCGGGCCTAAATTGAATCTTAAATACTACCTTGTTTGTGGTTTGTGACTTATAATTATGTGACTGAAAAAGAGTTTGCCTTTGTGTTAGGTATTCAAAGATTCTTACGTATATCAATTTTATTTATCCATAAAATGGATGTAGGGAGTTAAGCACTGCTATTGCTTGACATACTCTTCTGGACTTAGTTTCCTTATCCATGAAATGAAGAAGTTGGAATAAATGTGTTAAACGTAGTTCTTCTCATATGTAATAACCTTGATGCTGTAAAAGTTTAAAGGACAGGGGTCCGGGCACGGCGGCTCACGCCTATAATCCCAGCACTTTGAGAGGCCAAGGCTGGCAGATCAGGAGATCAGGAGATCCGGAGATCCTGGCTAACATGGTGAAACCCAGTCTCTAACAAAAATACAAAAAAACTAGCCAGGCATGGTGGTGGGCCCCTGTAGTCCCAGCTACTCAGGAGGCTGAGGCAGGAGAATGGCGTGAACCCGGGAGGCGGAGCTTGCCGTGAGCCACCATCGCCACTGAACTCCAGCCTGGGCGACAGAGCGAGACTCCGTCTCAAAAAAACAAAAAAAATTTAAAGGACAGGGAGTTCAGTTCATCTAGAAACTGAAATCCCAACTGATGAAAGCAGTAACTATCTCTAGGTTATGAGTGATAAAAAGAAAACGATGACTTGCAATTCTTTTCCTTAAGGTTCAGGCTTGTGAGAGTTATTCGTGTCTTCACTTTCATTAAACTTAGAATTTATCACAAGGAAAAACATGCCCAGGTAACTTCCATGCATTGTATAGTCTAAGAATTCTGCTTTGATTTTCACTCTTTTTTGCTCTCTCTCTCTTACTCCATCTTTCTCTCAAAGTGAGAATCTGAAAAATCCTAACATTTGCCCTTTTTTTTACAGCCAGTGTTCTGCTGCTAAGTCTGTATTGGTCTATGATCCAATTAGACGTGGCTGAGTAGGAGAATTTTGTGATTTAGCTCATAGTCAACCATGTTTGAAGTACCTAGGAAGGGCATATGGGCACAGCAGGCCCCCGACCAGTAGATGGTTCTAAAATATCCCTTGTTGTGAGTTTCTTGTGAAAATGTTCAAATGGAGTTGGAGACCCTGGAACTCTCATTTAATCATTCTCTTCTTTCTGGAACGGGTGAGTCTAGTAGATTATGGCCAGTTTTCCTAAGCGGAGAATGCCATAAGCCCCTTGCTGTTTCTTAAAAGCAAAGCTGTATTTACACCAAGTGGGTATGAATAACATTTTAAAATATCCTGCTAAAACACAATTAGATTAGAGATTCTGTTTGCTTTCACTTTTTAATTCAATCATGTGTTGCTTAATGACAGGGATGCTTTCTGAGAAATGCATCAGGCAATTTCATCATTGTGCAAACATCATCGAGTGTACTGAAACAAACAAAGTATAGCCTACCACACTCGTAGCCTATGGCTTTTTGGCTACAAACCTGTACAACATGTTACTGTATTGGATAATGTAAGCAATTGTAACACAATGGTAAGTACTGATATATCAACATATCTAAATATATGTAAAATATAGTAAAATTATGATATGATCTCATGAGATGCCACCATATATATGGTCCATAGTTGACCAAACTCTCATCGCACATGCAATGGATAGGTTGGGGGAAAATTATTTATTCACAGATAGATTAGTGGAAAAATTATCCATCCTTTTGTATCTCAAATAAGGTAAAAGGAAGTTTTCATTGGTTTCCATCAAAAGCCTAAAATTTCTGCCTTGAAAAGGAATTAATACTCCTCCATTTGTTAGAACCTCTGTTTGTTAGGCACTGAACTAGAAACTGGGTCCCGACCCAGGTCATTATCTGTAACCATTAAGAAGAATCAGCTACTGAGTTTGGGTGAATTTAGGTTTTAGAAGAACCCCTTAATCTGGGCAGAGAAGTTGGAGGCAGTGCTGAATATTCTAACATTTGGATATTCTTTGATATTGCATGCATTTGATATGTAATAAAGCTTGGGAGTGCTTTAACCAGCCAGCCTCTTGTTCTTGAAGCCCTCAGTTTTTGCTTCTATGTCATCAAAAGATTTGAAAGGTGGATAGGTCTAGGGAAGGAAGACATTTCTAATGTTTGCAGGTCCTAGTAAAACTTCTACTCGCATATTAAATTCTAGGCATTGAGAACCAATTGCCTCTACCGGTCAAGGTTTTCATACCTCCATTTTCCCCCCTTTTCTTTCTTTCTGGAATGTATTTTGTCTTTTTCCTTTTTGCTTGGCAATTTCCCATTACTTAGAGACTGATTATGAGTATGTTCCTCAATAGCTCTGCGGCTCTATTTTTCCATATGCAAATCAAAGATAATAGTAACTGTCTTACCTACTTCAAAGGGTATATGTGAGTAACAAAAAAGGATATATTAAAAAGTGCTTTTGATAGAGATGTCCTCATTAGATGAATAATAGTAGCAGTAGTAGTAATATCTGTGAGAATGACAGTGGTAGTAGTCCTTATTGTTAAAACACATGGGCCAGTGGTGGTTTTGAAAGAGGTGTGATTTAGAAAAGAGTATACCTGTTGATATATTTGTATTTCTTTAGTCCTTTACTATAGTCAGTTGACATTAGATTCTCTAAGTTTCCTAAACTCTGGTTGTATTTTGTCTTGACTAAAGTTTTGCCAGGAAAAATATTTCATTCCTGGAAGCCAGATTAGAAGAGAAATTCTCTGCCCTATTTCACATAGCAATGGTCTGTTAATCAACTAAATGTTAATGGAAAATTTTCCCAAAACTTTAAGAGTGGTATTATTACCACTCTTATTCTGTCATGATTATGGAGCTAAAAAAATTAACGATGAACTATTAGAGCTGGATTGGAAATTCATTTTGTGGATGAGAAAACTTAGACCTACCAGTGTTGAGACTTAGCCAAGCTTTCAAAGCTGGTTAGCGATAAACACAGCAGTAGACTCTATGACTTCAAACTCCTAGATTATTCCCTTTCACTATAATCTTTCAGATATCTTTCATTTTTTTATCCTTAATGGCAAGGTACTTATACGATCTTAGTTTAAGGAAAAATAAAACATGCCAGCATGGGTAAATTCATTATCTGGTTAAATAGACTCTTTTCTATGAGAAATAAATTATGTCAATTTGTGTTAACTATTGTTTAATATTTCTAAGTGAGGTTGTATCAGATATAAATGGTGTTAAAGGAAAAAACACAAGATGAAAGCAAGCAAATAATTATGTGTAAGGCCCTTCAGTACGTCCTTAAAGCCTTTTCTTGACATTTGTGGCACCAACTGCTTATTAGGCTGGCGTTCTCTTCCTGGCATCCCTTCCTCTCTCACGGTGCCAATCCTCCATTATCACTTCTGCAGAGACAAGCAAGCATCCACTCCAGACAGAGGTCATTTCACATCCTGGTTTTGCCACTTTCTAGTTCTGTGCTTTTTACTTCTTTGTGTCTTTATTCCCCAGAGATAAAATAGGGGTAATATTAATGCCTGCATTGCAAGGTTATTGTGAGAAATAAATGAGGAAATCATCTGAAACCCTTAGAACAGAACCAGGAACCTGACAGGCGCTTAATAAATACTGACTTTTTATTTTCTGCCATCACATTCCTCTGCCATTGTTGCTCTCCTCTCTAAATGGAAATGATAATAAGTTAAAATTGAAAGGCCTGTGGCTCGTCTAAGGGGAACTGTTACATGAAGAGAAACTAAAGTTTAGAGATGCTCTGTAAGTTTCCTGGGTTAGAAGCAGAAGAGGCATTAGAAGTTAATTCTCCTGCAGATCATATGAGATTTCAATGGATGGATGGTGAGGGCTGAAGGAAGTCTCTTTATTTCCTTCGTCCTCTCTTCCCCCCGTCCTGTGGAGTGTAGCAAGTCACAGTATTTGGGTGCCCAGTATTGATGTTTTAGGATTTCTGGCCAGCTTCGTAGTACATATTGATGTCCCTGATAATATCAATCATCATTTTAAAAAGTTATATATTTTGTGGCCTAAGAAGAGTCCAGTTCTGTGAATTAGGTGAAATATATAATTGTTTATTTGGTGCCATTGTCAAACACAGGTGGGGTATTTTTTCTACTTTCATGTAGAAAATAGGAAAAAAGTAAGAGATAAACTAAAATTTAGGTTTAAAGAATGAAATGAGTCTTCGCAACAGCAACATTTTCTGAAAAATGTAATTCTAACTGATAAACATTAGTGATTTCTCAGTTGATGTTTGGAATCTTCAAAAAAACAATAACTTAGAAATGTACAGGTGGTACTAACAACAGAACATTAAAAATTGTTGCTGCTTTCTCACTTCCTGTTACTGAAAAAGAAAACTATCTTCCTTTGTGATTTCTACCTAACATTGCAAGAGTTATGAAGGCAGTAGTGCTTTGTATACTTGTAAAATCTCCTTCAAGCTCTTTACATTTAGTTTCTCTGTCAAAATATCAAAAAAAGTTTATTATAGTTTTATTTAATAGGATGATAAATTAATGATTTCATGAAGCCATTTTTTATAATATCACCTAATAAATGATACTGTAACATTACATTCTAGTTTTTAATACTGTTTAGGTGAGAAAAGAAGAGACAGTGCATGCAAAATATGGATATTTAAATTAGCAATTGACAATAAATGTGAAAGTTGCAGCTTGAGAAATGGGCGTCTAGAAAAAAAAATGAAGCAAGCCAGACTGCTATGTGAGAATAATTATATCATGTAATTTGCATGCAAATATATTTAAACGAAAGAAATAATTTTAACTTATTCATAGCATAAAATTGACTTTGTATTGCCATTATTCCCTACCTAAAATATGTGCTATAAATCATGCTTTTAATGTCTAAGAGAATAGCTGAGGTGAAAATACAGTTTTCTCCCAGATGTACAAAATGCAATTGAATATTCCATGTTGAGAGAGGTAATTCTCAATTACAGCATATTGGAATTACTTGATAATCCATTATATGTAAGTAGTTTAAGCAAAATGTGCCTCTTTACAACAAATTAACTTTTCTTCAAAGGATGTATTTCTACTCTTTGTGTAAGGTAATAACTATTTATTTATAAACTATAAAACATATAGCACTGTTATGCCTACAGCACTCAGAAATTACTAGGCTATATATTCATTAAAGAGAAGTAATTACTTTCCAGATATCTTGCCTACAATCTTTTATTGACCTCATAATGCAATTTCTATGCTTAATAGATTGATGCAGCTGTTTATGCAATTCTTTTCACAACATATGAGTTTGCTACACAAGTTCAGTAATAATTCAGACACGCATACTCACTTAATAAGCTTAACAGGCAGGAACACAGAGCCTCCCCTACGTAGGAAAATATCAGTTGATAGCCCTAAGGATATAGAAAAGGAGGGCAAAAATGATAAAATGTTTTTATGGTAATTGATTTGTAATTGTTACTGCCCACATTTGGTCTCACTGGGAAATAACAGTTTTTGAGGATAGTCAATAAAATTGTTTGAATTCTGATGGAAAAGACATTTGCAGAGTTTAAATTCATTTTCTTAAAGATGCCACAAAAATATTAATCACTATGGGTATGAAGATATGGGAGCTATAACAGCAATGATACTGCAACAACACTTTCTCCTTCCTTGGTGGGGTATTTTGTATTTTTAAATTTACGTGCTCTATGTTGTGTCACAGGGTTTTTCATTCAATATTTTTCTGACAAGAAAAACAAGGTATCATTATGAAATAAAAGCGTGAATGCAAACCTCATTGGAAGAGCAAGCAAAATTGAAGAGGAAGTCTATTATGTGAATTTAAATTATAGTAGTTTAGAAATGGTCGCTGCTTTCTATTAACATAGCAAATTGGCAGATTTATTAAAAATGACAAACCTTGAGCATCTATATGAATGTATGTGTCTACATATTGACATATATATTATTATAATTGTGTATATTGTATAAGCACTTCAGGTGAACAAAATGAACAATTACAAGGAAAAGATTAAAATCTATTTAAAAGTTAAAGTGATACATAAATTCTCATGTTCCTATATGCTGAAACGAAGACAACTATTTGTTTAGAAATATGCTGTAGATTTAATTGATTTCTGCTCATTATTCTAGTCTAGATAAAGAACATATTCGGAGATAGGAAAATGTGTGATTCTGATATAACCTTCCTTAATTATAAATTACCTTTATTTTTAGGAAGTCTTAAAAAGGCAAAAAGGTTGGTATCCATCTTATTGTTTTCCTGTTTCTGGTTAACAAAAGACAAAAAATTCGAGCAACATTTTAAAAGAATATTTATCATGATGATGAAGTGATTAGATCTAAAACTTTGGTATTCAACCACTTTAAAACTGGACTGCAACTTTGGTCAGGGAAAATACTAATCAGTGTTCTCTGCTTAGTATTAGTATCATATGGTGGTATCATTTTTTATTAACATAATACAAATATCCTGTGCAGTGCTACCTCCTTCATTGCTTGCGGCTTCAGAATCAAAATGTCACAGCAAATTTTACTTTCACTAATAGATTGAGACTTGTACATTACATTAGTCAGAGTGAACAGTAGTGTGGTATTATGCCAAAATGGCAAAAGCAGGCACATACAACAATACCCTAAATTACAGCTTGGTTCTCCTCCATCGCCAAACAATAACAAAAGGATAAGAAGCTTGGGTAGTTTATTACCTTTTCTGAGAAGTTTCACCCTTCTGCAACTTCTCTATATGCATTGTCAAAATATCACATTATACAATTCACTGGAAGTGAACTTATTGCTAAATACCCATTAGGTTCCCAGGAGATGCCTTACATTAATTGTTTAGTGAAAGCACCCTTAGGCTATCACCAGGGAAGCACATTTAATGCATAAAAAGAGAAGTTGACAGAGATCCCTGTAGAACAAGATGCATCTACCAAGCTGAAGACTTCTCTAGGAAGAATCCTATGAGGCAGAGTCGAGGATGGTTACTTGGGGTCAGGGTAGTTTTTCTTCTTTTTTTTCCTTAGTAGCACAAACATAGAAGTCGTGTGGGAGGGGACAAAACGATGCTAGAAAATGATTAGAAAAAGGCTACTCTGTAATTGTAAACAGAATTAGCTCAAGTATCTTGGTTCTGAGGCATCGATGTAGTTTACAGGCAGAAAAAGAATTGCAAAAGTTAGAGACGAAGGGTATTATCCACCTAATGATGTTATAAAAAAAAAAAAGAACAACGGCAAACAGTAGAGGGAAGAAAGATAAGTTTTAAAGTTTATGAGACGAACGTGACTGGTAGCAAAGTTTTAGGCTAATGGCCAAATAGTTTGATAGAGGGAGAAAAGTCAAGTCACAAAATGAATGACAGTGAATTCTGGCAAAATATGTTTTCATGTCTGTCTGCCACATTGCCTCTCAAAACGTTTCTCGTTCTGAATATAGCAGATTTTTATCGCTCCCTTGTTTAATTACAATTGCTGGTAAAACTATTGTACATCTATTATGCACTATTATGTTTGTTTATTTCACATCATTTTGCTTAGAATGTTTCTAAAAAGGAAATGTACAAAAGCAAACAAAATATGTGCTTGGTGTCATAAACCCCTCCACCTCCTTTTTTGTATGCAGTACTGAAAAAATTCCACTAGAGGGGGCACTAGTAAAACAAGAAGCAAGATTTTAAACTTTTTCATTCTTTTCTCTTAGAGGTGAATATGACTCCCTTCTCTCATACCTGGACAGGAATATTTTGAGGAGGTTATAGGAAAACAGTGGATATGCCACATGGAAATAATTTTTAGATCTTTAAAATACTTCTATTAACTTTTTTTAAAATTTAATGTTAATGTGCTGCAGTTAAATATCAACCTAAAGAACATAAATTCTTGCTTAAATATAGATAGAATTTTATGTATGTTTATATTATGACTACTGAAAGCTGAAGTCTTAAAGAAGAGATGTTTGGCCCATGTGACTTTTCTTTAGGGACTCTCATCATTACATATGCGAATAAATGACCAGAATGATTCTTCAGTTGTCAAATTGAATTTACCTGAGGCACAGGCATGGTCTTAGCTTCTGTTGTTTTAATCACAGAAAAAAAAAATTTTTTTAAGCTAATAGAAAAATATGTCATCTGGCACTTAATTTTTATTACGTGCCAAAAATTTGCCAAGCATTATAAACCTTCACATAACCATGAGTTTGAGCTGTGTTTTATTACTGTTATTTTTCTTAAGTCATATTCATTTATGAAACTTCCTTAGTTAGTGAGTAACAATGCTAGCAAGACAGGGAGACCCTTTGATGTCAGAAGGTGTGAGTGGCATCCTGAGATTCTACTGTGAGCTTTGGCATCAGCGAGGAAAGGCCTGCCCACAAAGAGCTCCAGCCAGTCTCTCTTCCTAAACTC
The DNA here is from genome assembly GCF_000951035.1 of Colobus angolensis palliatus. Lineage (NCBI taxonomy): Eukaryota > Metazoa > Chordata > Mammalia > Primates > Cercopithecidae > Colobus > Colobus angolensis. Next base: position 6,520,823 of record NW_012118599.1, read on the forward strand.
CTACATTTCCTAATACATAAGGTTGACAAAAACTTTGTCAAATGTTGTAAAATGCCATGTGATATCAGATTAAATAAAATCATCTGTCCTAAATCCTTATCATAACACCTGGTGGAATATGTGTATTCAATAAATGTTAGCAAGAATTTTGAATTACCATTCATTCAGAGTCATTCTTTGTATCTTGAAATATATAGTTTTAGATTTTTATGTTGTGCTACCTTTCTTAGTATTTCTATCCCATCTTTTTCTGACATTACCTAACACAGCTTTTCTAGAGGAAACTGGCTACTCCTTGCTTGAAGATTCTTTCTACCCTGACATACTGAAATGTTATGGATTGGTATTTCTTATGCCTTGCTTTTGGTAGACTGCCAGTATTTTCTACAAATGTCAGAAGAATGTTTTACAAAATTATGTGTAAGTTCCCCTAGCCATCAAAATTTCATTGTCACTAAAAATAGCTCTGAGGAGAATAGCCATCATGTGCTATATATCAGAGTCATTAGAACATTCGATCTGGAATATGTTCTGGGAAATTATTTAGCACAAATGCCTCAAACAAATGGAACCTGAGGCCTAGAAGAGTTAAATGACTGCCTAAGGTCACACACTAGTCGTGAGCTGGGCCACAATTCAAACTGGTGTCTCTCTTCTCCTCTCCTCAGATTCTTTTTTTTTTTTTAACTCAATTTATAGAATTGATCATTTCCTTGTTTGATCTGGGAAATTAAAAAAAAATATTTTGTGAGTAGATAGAAGGTGATGAAATGTCCCGGACCTAACAAACATTAGCATAGCACTTCAGAGTTCATGAAATCCTTTTCAAAATATGGCCACCTTTAATTCATGCCTTGGTGGTAGGTGATGGAACTTTTTACGTTCACTTATACCGCAAGAAAACTTTTGTCATATCTTTAATCAACTTCTTCATTCTGTTTTCACTAATTCCAACAGTAAGGTAAGAGCTGATACCCCTATTATGCAAAACACTATAGTTTAGGTGGACAGACCGCAACTGCTTTAAATGGTTATTTAGGGTACTCAGCTCACTGGTGCTATTATACAAGGATTTTTTCCCTCCTCTGTTCACCTGTTCTGTGACCTCAGGTTTGTAATGGACACGAAGAGTTGTGTTGGCGTTTAGTGCCTGGGGCAGTGCCACCAACATGGAGAGCTGTCATGATATCTCTACTCCTTTGATCCCTTTCCTCCAACCTAAAGGAGGGAGGGAAAGAGGAGGGGGCAAAGATACTACTTTGATCTCTAATTCTCTGTGGCCAACCGCTTTTCTCCATCTCTTTTTCAGAACATACCTACTGACTCCGTTGGGGCTAGTTTGGTGAATTACAGAATTTCAGCATTAGAAGAAACTGTAGAGACTTCACATTCAACTCTCTTAGTTTGTAGATTCACAATGATTAAAATGACTAGCCCAGGGCCATTCAGTACCTTATCTATGTATTCACTAAACATGGTATTTTAAAAAAGATTCTACTGTGTTGCCAGGGTTGCACAAGTAGATAGTGGAAGAGGTAGAAATGACATTTAGTTTTTTTGAGTCAAAGCCCAGTGTTTTCTCTTAGCCATGAAGATTCCCATAAAACTATTGACCATGTTGCCAATATTAAACCAACAATTCAATTCTGAGTCTTTGACTTAATTTGTTTATTTTTTTAAAGTAGGCTGAAAATTTTATTTTCGGGGGAGCTGTTCTTCAATGTTTAGATGTTTAGTGAAATATCTGACTAATAGTAATAAAACTTGTTAAAATGAATTCTAATTTGTATGGAAGTCTGTTATGTGCTTAGAAACAACGGAAGTGTTTTTTCCATATGATACACTCACCATAAAATAGCCTTCCTAAAGTATACTTTACTTCCGCTTTCCCATAATTTAAACCTGCATGATTGTTTTACTTTCTGTTAACTACTAGAGATCATATTATTTCACAAATAATCTGTGTGCTCAATTTTTTGAGCCTAATAAAGATTGCCAACCCTATACAGCTAGGGACAGTCACTGGTACATGATACAATTATACTAGTACTTCCAAAAAAACGATCCTGTCTGACTAGTTTATGTTGGGAATTTCTATTGTTTCACAGTTCCTTGCTGAGTTTAGGATAAAGAGACAGACGAGGAGGAACCCAATTACTAGGCAATATATTTAAAAATATTTAGTTATCCAAGTAAGTAAACTTATTGTCACAGGACCTTGAGTGATTGGCTGAAAGAGCACATTTTGATACAGGGAAAGAAGTAAAAGGTTGAAAATAATACCTAAGGACAGGTAGAATATTGCACCAGGCCCAGCCAGGGGGCACTGGGGGGACAGTAGGCACCGGGGGATGGTGGAAATGAGTGTGTCCAAAGAAATTAGGAAGACGGTAAAACAGAGAAATGAAGGTCCACAGATAAACAAAACAAAACAAAACAAACATTGGCCCTCATTTACTTTTTTTCCTTTCTTCAGTCATTTTTAGTGGCTACAATGTACAGGACATTATGCTAGTTCTTCAAAATAGTGGTGAGCTTGTATTTTCATTCTAGCCTCTAGTATAACAAGTGAGTTGGCTACAAAATAAAACATCTGAGAAGTAAATATATATTCTAACCCTACAGGCAAAAGCCACACTGTCCATTTGCACCTTTGCCTCAGTCTGTCCTTCATCCTTTCCCTGGCTGCTTTTTCAGAGGACACCATTAGGATGAAAGGGCAGAAGTGTGGAAGTGGGAATGGGGAGCTGTTTCCACCCACAGAATTGTCAACAGGTATGCACGTAGCATCTGCGACTCCAGGAGAGCTGACAGGCTAGGAGCCAGCTGTAGCTTACACTTGAAAATAATAATAATATCCACTTAGGGGTATGGAATTATTTATCACCACTGGTGGAATTTTTGCCAAAGGCAAGAAATGAAAACATCCAATGAAAAATGTCCTCAGTCCACAGCCCATCACACTCACGCACTGTACAAACTGATTAACTCTCTGGCCGAGAATAAACTGTACTCTAGTTATTACTATTATTATTTTTAAATATTCTTTTTAAAGACTTTGGGAATTATAAGAATTGGAGCCAACACAGCAATGGACAAGATCTGTATAAGTAAATTTAATAACAGAGCTTGTATTAAATTGATGTCTCTGAGGGGTCCTTCCTTTCCTTCTTTCTTACTTTCTTCATTTTTCTCTTGCTCTTCTACTCTCTTCCTTCCTGTAGTCATTCTGGGGCCCAAGACAGGGATGGGAAGCTGATGAGTGCTGGGATAAAGACTTACTGGCGGCATTTTAATAAAATCTGCAAGTGAGCATTTTATCTGGCTATGTTTATATGCTGAGTGTGTATTGGTACATATGTGGGGGCTATTGGTATGTTCCTGAACTCAGCTTGACTTATTTATTTATTCTCATCCTGAGGTACTGTTTGTGTGCTATAAGCCACTGCCAAGCATTTGTATGTATGTGACTGGGCAAAATAACCTGCTACTCAGGCCGGGCAACTCTGTGAAATCGAGTTACTGGATTTCTCTCTCTGTCCATGTCCATGTCCAAGGGTCTTGTTTCTGTATAGTGTTCAGCCTACGTTCTCATTTGAGATCCTGGCTTTAGATTTCTAAAGTGGGTTTGTGAGCACCTCATTTGGCCCCACCTGTCTCTCAGTCTGTATTTCTCCTTGTTTGTGTTCTTGGCATTTGGACTGCTTTTTGTGTCATTTTGTTTTGTAAATGTCTGTTTCAGATCCTACTCTATTTCTCCTATCTGGGAATCATTTTAACCCTAAATCATTGGAGTTCATTTTTGTTTTTTTTCTGAGTTTCACAAACCAGCCAGTCCCTGGGAGATCCCTGTTCTTTGTTCTCTTATTCTGACCTCTGAAGGGGCCATGGAACCGCCATGTCAGAGGGAAATTGGGCTTGCTTTTCTTGTTTTCTCCTTCTTTTTTATGTATTTCTTCCTCTCCCATTCTTTTCCGTTCTACATTTCCTTCTCTTTTCTCATTTCCTTTCTTTCTCTGTCTCTTCGATTTATATGAGTATGCAAAAATGTCCAGAGTGGATTATTTGGGATGTGCCTAATCAGCGTAGATATGGTATCACATTACATGACTTAAATTTAATTAGTGCAGGGCCTCACTTTGCTACTTCTTCCTGAGGTAAAAAAATAATTCTTATGGAAATGAATCTTCTAAAATCTAAAGTTAGCCCAAGATGCAATGCATGGATTTGGGGAACATTCCAGGGTATGAATTAAAAATTGCTACCATAAGTTAAAAAAAAAACTCTGGATGAAACAAAATAAATTAATAAAAATAATGCTTATAAAACAACATTTAATGTACATTTTTTAGTGTTCATGCAAATGTCCTTTGGGCTCCACATTTTATTCTGTTGAAAAACATGTAACAACTCATATGAAACTTCACATTATATGTAAATTCTTATTTTCTTTTAAACATATGAGCAAATTTTTTTAATAACATGGAAAAAGTGAAGTTCACATCTTAACTGAAAAAATATATAGAAATACAGAATTTTTTTTTAGAATGTAGTACATAATTGTAAATCTTCAAACGATAAATCCCATAAGTAATATTTTTTAAAATATTAAATAAATTTTACTGAGCACTATTTCTAGAATTGTAGAATTTTTCTGTTCACTTTTATAAGCAATGGCTCTCAAAAGAGAAATAGTAAAAAAATTCTAAATATATGTTCATGTTTTTAATCCTGAAATCCAGAAATTTTGGGAGCCCTAAGTTTTAAAAAATTAATTTGGTATCAAAATTGACCAGAACTGACAGGAAGCTATTTATAGTCTTTATTTATCTGAGTTATTATGAATATTCATATATTTTGTTACAGAAATGTTAATGTGTTCAATGACGATCCAGCCCCAGGCTCTACTGAGCATTCTACATAATGTACAGTATACTGCATTCAAAATTTTGCAAAACTTCTGAATTACAAAATACATTTGGCTCCATGTTTGAGGTAAGGGCTTGTGGACCTGTTGATGGATTATATTTTTGAAGTGGGTTATAGTTTTTTGGAATCTAAAGAGAATAGATCACATTCAGAAAAAAAATTGTGGATTGGGTAGATTGGTCACTGAATAATATTTTTTAAATGGAACTTATTTTTCTGCCACATATACTAAGGAAAACCATTTTGAAGTGACAGCATACTATAGTATCTGTGCAGCATTGTTCTAACCACGTTGAAAATTAGATAAATCATCTTTGTAAATATGCTAGTGACTCTTAAAAGAAACAAAAAGGTAAAGCAAAAGATCGTAAGAAACTTTGGTATCTGGTTTATTTTTAAAATCCCATTATATATACTGTACATTTTCTTTTGTTCAAAGGTAAAACTGTTATTGAAACCATTTTCTTTTTAACTCAAGGAGTTTCTATTAAGCATGTCTTTTGAAATTCCCTGGGAAGTGCACTGTGCTCTGATCATCCTGGCTTATTTCTTCAGCCAGTTGCTAAGTCTATAGGAACCTTCACATGATTAATCAACGGCCTCTTCACAAAATCCAATGATGAAAACATTTGACTGCTGCTCATCTGGGCAAACAAGAGGAGTTTGATCTCTGTGTTCTCTGCTGAGCTTAATACTTCACTACAGATACATATCAATACTCAGTCTATACCTGCCTTCATATACGTCTGAGGAAACCTAGAGAACAAGAATTTTCATGTTCTCAAAACCATTGTTCTTAACTTTGGGGTACTGAATGAATACTATATATTTATGCATATGGGATGCCACTGCATTCGTGGAAACACAACTTTTGAAAGCAACATTTTAAACTTAAAAGCACATTATTCCTAGACATTAAAGTTCTGCATACTGTTTATGTTGAATAATCTGCCTCATATAAATATTTTAAGATATTTTTAAATTAATAAACATTGAATGCTTCTAATGTTATGATTGTTTTGAAAACTCTCCAAAGCAAAATATTAACAAGAATATTTCGTTCAAAGTTGTTTTCCAATATGAAAAATAATTTCTGCATGTGACATGTAGGAAGTACATATGAATATATATGCATATAAACATAAATAGTAAGTATATATGTACATATAAGTATATATCTAGTATGTATATGTGTATATATAAATATGTGTATATAAGTACTTGTATATAATGTATGTATGTATGTATATATTTATGTATCCATGCTATTAAAGAAATTTCTGTCATAATATACATTTTGTAAATTATACTTTTATTCATTTCATTCTCATTTTCAAAATGCGTTTGATACATCTCTGGTCACGGATAAACAACTCTAGATCTACAAAAGAAAAAATGGACAAGGCAAATCAGAAAGCAAGGAGCGTTCAGTGAATGTCCTGGAGAATCCAGGGGTTTCTGTTAACTACCTGTAAGTTTCATTTTGCCTGCTCTCTCCCACCACTCCTTACAATATCTCAAGGTTTAGCTTTCTTAATCATGGCTTTTCCATTGTAGACAAGATGCTCCTCCTGCTTCTCTTCCTTAGTCTGTTTGCTGCCCTCTATTTGCCTTAACCCCAGGATCTCCCACATTCCACTTGTCCCTCTTCCAATCCTCATGCCTCACATCCTTCAACCTCAGTAAGGTCACCTTGGTTTTTACAGATACACATTCACTAAAGCTAGGAGTGAAGAGTCTGTGTCTGAGACTCATGCTTATTACTACCTTCAAATTATAAGAAATAAAACACAATTTTTTTTGTATTTACTTATCAGAAACTTGTTTTAAAGGATGAAAATATTTTTCCAGTTTATTTTTACAGTTTGACTTGCCAATAGAAAAAAAGATTTCAGAGAATCAATATGGTTTTTTTTCAACCGTGGTTATTTTTCCTGTAGTAGAACAACGTATTGTTGGGAACTTGTTATTTTGGAGACACAATGAAGCCTCATTCTATTAAGGATGGCATCTATTTTATTTTTCTGAGATAAAGGGCCATACTAAACCCTTTTTTTCTAGCAGCTGGGAAATTATGCCATGATATACACACACACACACACACACACACACACACACACACACACACACACACAAAGGCATTCTGTTTCTCATATGATATTCCCTCTGGTATTTCCAATCTGATCATGATTACAGAAAAATTGATAATGGTTTTGAGCCCATGGTGCATTTATTCTTACGTGAAACTGTACACTGTGTTCTATGCTTGACCTTCTGGTATAAATATCCTTAGAACACTAAACTGTGAGCTGTATTCTAGGCCTGATTCATCAGAAACAGGATAAGCTAGCCCACACAAGCCATCTTTGGGAGCAAGATAGAGGAATGTGTGTCCTAGCTGTGAGGCTTATCTGTACCTAGAAGTGTGTAATTGAGATGGTGTGAAATGGCTGCCTGGTTGCATGATTTTTAAAAATTTTCAGCTTTTATTTTAGACTCGGGGGTACATGTGCAGATTTTTTACATGGGTATGTTTCATGATGCTGAGGTTTGGGGTACAAATGGTCCCATCACAAAGGTACTGAGCATAGTACCCGATAGGTAGTTTTTCAACCCTTTTCCAATGTCTAGTAGTCCCCAGTATCTAAAGATGTTACCATCTTTATGTCCTTATGTACTCAATGTTTAGCTCCCACTTATAGATGAGAACATGGAGCATTTAGTGTTCTGCTTCTATATTAATTTGCCTGATTGTATGTTTTTAATGCCTCAAGTTCACAGACAGATGGGGCTTTATGGTTTTCTTCTACCTCTTCCCCCCATATTGAATAATCAGTGTAGCTCTACATATAACTGCCCTGCCATGAATCTTTGGGGATATCGTATATTAGAAAATACATTCCAATGCACACTATCTACTGAGAAGGTTGAACCACAGTGGCTCTCAAATCCTGAAACTAGGACAGTCTCCTGGCACTACCTCCTGAAAAACAGCTACTTATTGGAGGGAAAAAAATAATAACTCTGCAATTATCCGACATAAGGCAACTTCTTGAATCCAGCTCACCTAAGCTATTTTTTTCCCCTACTCCGAGGGCAAAATGAATACTGCAAGTAGTCAGAGTACTAATGGTCTTTTTCCCCCAGACATTGTTTCCCTTCCTTCCTCCCCCCTTGAAAATTGAAGCAAGGGACTGGAGAGACTTCAGGAGCCTCTTTACGCTATCACTTCACAGGCTAGAAGGTGACAGCTTTGCCAGGAACTAATGCAGTCCGACATAATTGAATGTGGCCTGGAGTCATAGACCAAGGGTCATAGACCAAGATAAGAAAGGCATAGAAAAGTGGATACAGAAAGTATGCAACTTGAGAAACTCTTCCAAGGATCTATGTATTACTTCCCCTATATATCACAAAAAAGAGGGGCTTTCTTGTTTTAGTTGGGAGTTTGGTTTTGAGAGTCACCAATTGGCCAGGCACAATAGTTCACACCTGTAATTTTAGCACTTTGGGAGTTCAAGGCAGGAGCATCACTTGAGCCCAGTAGTTCCAGACCAGTCTGAGCAACATAGCAAGACCCTGTCTCTATAAAAAAGAATAATTTTATTTTTAAATTAAAAATCACCTATTAATTTTCAGGTATTGAATGAAGTTTCTCATAAACCTTGAGAAGAAGTGGGGCCAGAAGGAAGCATTTTTCTTTCAACAGAATGATATATTACTCCAAGTGTGGAGGACTAGAATCCAGAAGAAGACTCATTAAGCCAGGCATTCAATTGCTGGAGAGCTAAGGAGTTTGCACAAGACCTCACAGCCTGCCAGAGAGATACTGAGATCCTAGTTCAGGATATTTTGGTACTCACTCTTATTTATTTATTTTTTGAGTTACTAAGAAGTCAAATTTCTGCAACCTTTCAAAGCTATTGCAGCTCCTCTAATCTAAGTAACACAATAAATCTATCTTGTAAGGAATATCAACTTATAAATATCCACATTAAGAGGTCTGTACACTTATGACCATGGTGATACTGAATATTTAGTAAATGGTCTTTAAATAATCACTTGCTATAATGATGTTGCCACAGAATGCCCAAAGTTATCAATAAGAAATAAAGATTTTAAAAACATTTTCAGATGAACAAAAAAGATTAGTGAAATATTCTGGAAAATTCAGAATTTCTGTACTTTTTGGTTGGGTTTACTTGGAAGTGCTATTAAACATGTAATTTTGATTCCATCATAATCGTCCTTGGCACACATCCTCATCCCTGTTTTTTCAACACAAAAATGGAGAGAGAGAGAGGTTAACATACTTGTCCAGTATTACACAATCAGTCATAGGGAAGTTTCCTATATCCTTTAGAATTGGTCTTCAGTGTTTTAGATGTTATATTTTCCCTCCAACTAGATGATATTTTGAGAGTTGACATCACATCTTAACACCACAGTGCCTGGAATTTATATGGTGCCTTCAGTGAACAACTTCTATCTCTCTGCCAATTTCACTGGATAGTGATACTTAAATAGACATTTTAATGAAATATGAGTTACTACAATCCCATTCAACTCCATTTGACAGTTATATGTTCTGTGTAAAAGTAAAAATACTGATTTAACCTTGAAACTCTCTATTTCAACCATCCTTTAGACATTGGTTGTAGAACAGTAAAGGAGACAAACTCTTCTGGCCAGGGTTGATCATCAAAAATAGATTATGTCCCCAAATAACTTCCCAGAATAACCTGAGCTAGTTTCTCTTTGGCTCCAAACGTCAAGCAGCCCCTTAGGAAAGAAATCTCAACAGCCATCCAACATAAAAGTTCTGGAAAGCTTAGGGAAAAAGTCAAATATTCCACTTTTGCAGATCAGACTCTGCAAAATATCTTGACTGCTAGAGAATCTTTGGGGATATCATATATTAGAATATATATTCCAACGCAACACTATCTCCTGAGAAGGCTGAACCACGGTGACTCTCAAATCCTGCAAATAGGACACTCTCCTGGCACCACCTCCTGAAAAAGAGCTACTTGTTGGAGGGGAAAAAAATAACTCTGCAATTATCCAGCACAAGACAACTTCTTGAATACAGCTCACCTAAGCTATTTTTTTTTCCTACTCCGAGAGCAAAATGAATACTGCAAGCAGTCAGAGTACTAATGGTCTCCGCCCCCGCCCCCTCCACATTGTTTCCCTTCCTCCCTCCTTGAAACCTGAAGCAAGGGACTGGAGAGACTTCAGGAGCCTCTTTACGCTATCACTTCACAGGCTAGAAGGTGACAGCTTCGCCAGGGACTAATGCAGTCCGACATAATTGAATGTGGCCTGGAGCAAAGCAGCTGCCTGCAGCCACTCTTGATTGTAGCTGTCATCAGGTAGAGTCTGCTGCAGGAAAATACATTCCAGTGGAACGCCACCCCACCACTCAGCTCCATAGTGATAGCTTATTTACCCTTATGCTGTGACCACAGTTTTGTAGTTAATAATTGTCAGTATCACACTGCTGAGTGAGTGCAGACACTGGGTCTTTGAATTATCAATAATCTTTTTAGTGATCTCTCTCTCTCTCTCTCTTCTTCCCCTCTTTTTCTCTTTCCTCTGGAATGAAATTATACCCCAGAATTCTGTTTATCTACCAGAATTTGATCTGATTCCAAAGCACTACTCCATCCATTTTCTACTTTGTTTAACCTAATACCTTCAACATTTTTTTTTTACAAGCAAAACAAGACACAACTAAAATTGACCCTCTATTTTCTGTTTATTACAATATGTTAGAAAATTACTGGTCAAGTTAAGTTTTAAGAGTAGAACTTCATCTGACATTTTTGGATTTCTCTTTACATGATTACAGAAGCTCATTAAATGCAAATGAATAATTCCAAGTATTGTGTTTTCCTCTAAATATGTAGACACAGATGATTTTAGGGGGTCAGGTTAAATTCTATGCAAAGAATTTAACTTAAGAGTAAACATTTGATAAGCAAATAAAATAATATGTAAGAAAATAAACAGCTATGTTTAACATTTATATATTTTGATATGAAAAAGCAAGCTGTGTGATCCTGTAAATTGAGATACAGGTAAATTGAAATGGAAAGCAAGTCAGTATGATTTGGATTTTGTGAATTATCTTATTTAATTTTGTGTTATTCTTGATTTAATAATTCAGTGTTAAAATCATAAAAACATTTCTGACTTATTGGTACCTATTTGACTTTAAGATAAGAATTAAATTGTTCATATTGCATTTTCTGCAATTGCTCTTTAGTTCCAACTAAAATTCTAATGTCAAATTGTGGTGTGAGTTTTCTTTTATGGCTAGGTAAATGGAGATGCTTGCTGACTAATGCAAGCATACATGTGTCAGATGTCAATGCTGAAAAAAAGAGTCCTAGCTTCTTAAAACCAATTTAAAATGATAAAATCTGCTTATTTCTTAGAAAGTTCAATTATTTCCTCATTATCCCACTCCCACCCAATTATCTAGTGTCTCTAATCAAATATTTCTTACATCTGTCTCAGTGGCACCAACACGCTGCCTCACCCTACAGAAAAATATTTGATTCTGCCACTTAGGAAGGTATTTACTCTAGAAGAATATTTCAAATGAGTGACTAAGGTAATACCTTTATGACTAGGCTCAAATCCAGCCAGACCATCATTTGTGCATGTGTTTTTGACTTAAAGCAACACAAAAAGTTTCCTTTCTCAGTATTCTGTATGTAGGAGTCAGAAATTAAGGGATGACAGGGCCATACTCTGACAGCTCTGGTGGAGAGCCCTTCCTTGCTTCTTCTAGCTTCTGATGTTTGCCAGAAATCCTTCTCATTCCTTTGCCTGTTGATGTATCACACCAGTAACATGGCTGTCTTCCCTGATGTGTGTCTTCACATTGTCTTTTCTCTGTGGACATCTGTGCCTATCAGATTGTCATTTTATTGGGACCCAAAGACCAATATTTTGCCCTCTGGTATATAGCTAAGTCATGGCTAAACCAGTTACTATTTACTGTTTGACCCCACATACCCTATCCTTAAACTTAACAAAAAAAGGTGGAAAATTTAACTATTATCTGCTGAATTCTAACAGCAGTATAGACAATAAAACTGGATTCTTCTAAAATTCTAAAATATCCCCTTTAAGTTCTATATAATTGAGATATGCTACCATATCTCTTAAGTGTCTTGAGGTAGCTACTTATCTCTCTAACACATGAAGCAAATTTAGGACAACTTAGATTATTTATTTTTTCTCTAATAGAAGGAAAAGTGATATTTATTAGTTCACTGTGTGTGTCTTAGTGTTTCAATTTCATGAAATGAAATAATGAATAAAAACAATTCATTTTCATGTTTTATTTTCTTTGATATTCTCACCAGCCCTTCAATGTAATCTATGCTGCTTGACAATATTAAACTAGAAGTTAGTTAGTATTAAGTTCTCAGTTACAAATTCAAGATTTTCCATCTTTACTGTTAGTAGCAAATCAATAGTATCTATGGGCTGACCTGTTTAAAGAATAGACTCTACATAATTACAGGACTTCACCCTAGAAGTAAATTGCGGCAAACACGTGTATTCTAATATTTTTGCATGATATTTCTTTCCTGAAGTAAATTTCCTGCTTGCTCTTTTCTGTAGATATTAAGCTATACATGTTTCTGTGGGCTAAGATTTAAGGCAATTACCTTAGCAACTTAAATTGCTGGAATTCTAGCATGGAAATATGTGGGTGGGGTAAATATTTGGTTTGGAAGGAAGTATTGCTCTGACTTGCTCAGGTCATTTCTGTCACCCAAAATGTCACGACTAATCCCAACAACATCAGGCTGTATGAAGAAGCAGAGATTGAGGTTTATGTTCTGACACATAAGTTTAGATAAAAGTCTCTTCCAAAGTGGATAGTTTTTCTCAGTATCCCAAGGTAAAAATACTAAAATTTGATGGTTGTGCACAGTACTGAAGGCTGACGCCTTAAAAGTTAAAATCCACTTCTGATTGATTCATACACGGTAAATCATCCACTCTCTTAGTCATCCCTGAAACAAATAGAGATGATATTATGACCCCCATCCCAATCCTTCAATTAATCTGATCATTTAGAACCAATAGACAGTGTCAACATTAAAATTTCATCCACCTCCAGAGGCTGAATTTCATGAACTGTTGTTCACAAGGCTACTTTATTTTGCCTGAAAAATATCACACAAATCTATTATTACTTTCTAGATATTAATATACAGCCATTTATATGTGTATAAATATAACAATAATATATACATATATTAAAATTTCTCAGTGAAAGGATAAAAAATTAGGCTGAGCATGCTGGCTCATGTCTGTAATTCCAGCACTTTGGGAGGCCAAGGTGGGTGGATCATGAGGTCAGGAGTTCAAGACCAGCCTGGCCAAGAGGGTGAAACCCCATCTCTACTAAAATACAAAAATTACCTGGGCGTGGTGGCAGGTACCTGTAATCTCAGCTACTCTAGAGGGTGAGGCAGAGAATTGCTTGAACCTGGGAGGCGGAGGTTGCAGTGAGCCGAGATTGTGCCTCACTGCGCTCCAGCCTGAGAGACAGAGTGAGACTCTGTCTAAAATAAATAAGTAAATAAATAGAATAAAAAATTAAATTAGTTAAATGAACCCAAAATGTATGAAGAGATAGTTTAGCATTTTATGTGGAGACATTCTAACATTAAGAAAAATCTTTTCATGTGGCTCTATGCAGAGTAAAGAAAGTGATCCCCAAACATTTTAGGTGTTCTTTTGGCTCAAGAAATTTGGATAGGATGTATCAGTACTGCAGTGTAGTGTCAAACACATCGTTTTACAGATGTTGCCTTTGCCAGCATATGTTCACTTCAAGTTACAGACAAAAATCATTTACTGATAGTTCTGCTATTTTAATTTTAGATATATATACATATAATTTTATTAAATGTGCCATTTAAACAACAGTAGTCTATTTTTCTTATATGAATAAAGGCTTTGAATATTTACCTCATCAGGCTTGTAGGCAATCTGTACTCCTCATTCTGTACTTAAAAAAAAAGTAATTGCATTTCACTCTCATGTTCATTGCAGCATTATTCACGAAAGCCAAAATATGGAAATAACCTAAGTGTCCATCAACGGATAAATAAATAAAGAAAATGTGCCACATGTATATAATTTGGTCTTAAAAAAGAAGGAAATCCTGCTATTTGCAACAACTTGGATGAATCTGGAGGACATTATGCTAAGTGAAATAAGCCAGACAATGAAAGACAAATACTGCATGATCTCACTTACATTAGAAATATAAAAAGATCTAACTCATAGAAATAAAGTAGAATGGTGGTGCCTGGGAGGTGGAGGAAATGGAGATGTTGGCCAAAGAGTACAAAAGGTCAGTTATATGAATGAGTTTGGGAGATCTATTGTTCAGTATGGTGACTATAGGTAATAATAATATATTGTAGACTTGATATTTACTAAGTGAGTAGATCTTAAGTGTTCTTAACACACACACACACACACACAAATGATAACTATGTTAGGTGATAGATACGTTAATTAGCTTGACTTTGTTAATCCTTATCCAATGTATATCAAAACTTTACATTGTACATCTTAAATATTTATCTATATTCCTCACTCATAGCCCTCAATAAAGCTGGAAAAAAAGTAATTGCCTCTTATCTGTCAGTAATCAGTTATTTTACCATTAACTAATGTGTCAGATACCACCAGCAGCTGTAGCTTTTTTTTTTTAAACTTACCTCACATTAATTGATAACTTTACAAGTATTTGGCAATGGAGCTACACAGAAGTCTTTATAAGTAGTTAACTTAGAGGTATCATTGTAAAAGAGCAAAATAGTTTATAATCTATAGGCAGAATTGTTCACTATACTACATTATTTTAACATAACAGACGTTAAAAATAATATCTGTGCCATTGAAAACAGGGTTTGGGGGATGGAAAGGCATCAGATGAAACCATCTCTGAATCTTTTAAAAATATAACCTTTATGAGGTGCAGCAGTCTTGTAAGCAAGGGGAAAGAACGGCATTTGCCAGTGGTTGCTACGCGGCTGCCGACAAGGAGATTATTCTTCTCAGAGGAGGACTCCAGGATCCATCACTGAGAGTGCGACACAAGTTTGCCGTATTTTCATGAACATAAAAAAAGTATATTTTTAGGAGTCGGCCAACTATGACTAGTCAGCTGTCGGATTGTATTTAGATTTGGGGAATGCTGTGAGAGGATTGAAACCACTTGTTTCTCTCTCTGTCTTTCTCTACTTGTCACTGCAATAAAGTTGGCTCCGGCTCCAGGGAGCCCTTGGTAAAGTACAATGCCCAGGGCTATGGGAGATGGAGGCCTCAATAACTGATATGAAAGGTCCTTAATTAAGCACTTAGCATTTCAAGGCAGTCATCACTGCTCGCCCACAGCCCGAGCTGGCAGTCCGTCACCGCCGATAGGCCACCTAGAAGACTAACGTGAGTTGAGTCGAGTCTTTTGTACTTGAGGCGAGCCGCCCCGAGGCACAGGCTGATCCGGTGACCCTCCCAGATACACTTTCTCTGCCGGAAGGAACAGGATATCGGATGTGACAACACTGCAGCCGGGAAAGGATTCCCCCTCCCTGCCGTCCACCCCACACCCTCCGAAAGATCAGGGATTTGAGAAGAAAGTTAGAATGACAGTGGCACTTTCTTGGCTCAGCAGATCAGTATGAATATAACCAAACCCAATGAATGAATAATGATGAATGTGTTATGAAGCAAAAGGGAACCCCCCTTCATTGTAAAATGCCAATTATTTTGCAATTACCCAGGGCCTCGAAAAAGTTAACTAGGAAAGAAACATTTCCTTTCTTTTTTCCCCTCACAGCACATAATTCTCTGGGCATGAGAAAGCAGAATAAACATAAATGTTTGGGGAAGTTTATCTTTATATTAAGGAGCTGGGAGACTTGGCAGCATTAAAATGGAAAGGGTTAATGGAATGAACTATAGATTAAATTGTAAAGCAATCAAAGAAAACCAAACAGTTTATAGCAGACAACCATCTTCTGGTGTTTGGGTCTGTGTCAAGCCATGGATGTGGAAAATTAAAGCCATACTGAGAAAGGAAATGAACCATGTCTAATACATCCCCAGCAATAAAATGTTTTCACTAGGACTGTAAAACTGTGGCTTACATTAGGAAAAAGAAAATCAAACTATATGTCAATTCCACATCATGGGACATGAAGTGTCCACAAAAATTTATATTACTATTTAGAAGTGTTTCATTCTGGTGTTTTATTGTGATTGGATGCGCCCTCCTCAGTATCTTTTGACTGGTATGAAAATGATTTGAACTACTTTTTTAGCATTTATTTTACATCTATTACCTGTTCTATTACTTTTTATTATTTTATTGTGCTGTGTAGAGGATTTTGCACAGTTTTCATTATAATGTAACATTAAGTCAATTTATTTGTGTATTACATGCTGTATAATTGCACCTTTTTCTAGAACAATTTGGATTTCATTATCTAACAAATCAGCACTGTTACATTTCTAAAAGCTCTTGTTAGAAATCAAGTGCGTTTTCAAAGTAGGACAACAGAGGTCAAGTTTGCACCAAAAAGATTCCTCACTAATGCGGGAACTATTTGAACATCAGGAGAAGGTCATATTGAAAAGAGGGAAATACTTGTTTCTTTGAGAAAATATTTAATTATTCACTATTGTACTAGGTTAAGATCAATAAGGATCAATACTGCAAGAAAAAAGATCTTGTAGAACAAAGGGTTCTGACATGGAACAGATAACAGTGAGATATAGATCCTGGAACAAACAAATTAATCCAGGAAAAATATCAATTGTAACAGTGTTTGGTTTATTATTATTAAGAATATCAACATACCATTTGGCTGCTTAGTTTACAAGGGCCATAAATTGTAAAACTACCAGGCACAATGAAGTGTACACATGTTTTTACAGAGCTGTTTTATAAACTGATCTATGCCTAACATAGAGGTGGCATACATTATTTCAGCAGTCACATAGGTAAAATGCAAAACACCAGCAACCACTAGGAAATTAAGTTGTTAAATCCTTAACAGAATGTGGATTGATGTTTTGTAGGCATAATTATATTTTACATTTTCAACGAGTTAGGATATAGAGATGGTAAGTTCTTTGACACCGCATTTTCTAGACTGCATGGTTGGTATTTATCCTATACTATTTTAGGTTGTTTATTAACTTCTCATGAGTGTTTTCTTTTTTGTTTTTATGAGACTCTCAGTGGACTTAGGGTAGGAGCCATCTTATACTTCTCCACAACCCTGCAGCCTAATAGAGATCATTGTAATATTGGCTTTCTCCAGTTAGCAGTAGTAAACGTCAAAAGACATTATTCCACTGTTTAAGACAGTAAGTTACTTATTTTATTTAGATTCCAAGATATAGGTTGCCAATGATATTATTATTTTTTTCTTCTTAAGGATATGTGGTATATGGGAACTTCAGAAAATTCGATTGTTATTTGTCAAAGCAAATATCAAATTTTCCTTTAATGAATTTGGAGATGTGTATAATCAAATCTATGCCAAATAAAAGTGTTTTATTTTAAAAGAATACATTGTTTTATTTAAAAAACAAAATGTTTCATTCAATCTGACATTTTTACCTGTTATAGAAATTTTACTCAAAATGTCCTCAAAACTTTTACAATATCTCTTTGTGAGGACTTGTATGCTTCCTTCCATGATCACACTGTAAGTAATATGGGATAAAATGCTTTAGCAAAATTTTTACCACAATTTATTGGACAGGTGAATAATATTTCATCATATGTTGGCCTATTCAACTAAACTGTTTTCTTCACAAATAACATCTTTTAATGACGTTTCTGTGATATGCTGCTTTGTTACTCTTATACATAGCAACTCAAGCTGTTGGGAAAAACAATGAACAATAACAAAGTGCATCCTTGTATTCAATGGCTGAGGTACACTTGAATGAAGTCATCAAGGTAATATATTCTTTGGATTTTCGATATATGCTAGTTACGCAAAAGTCAATCAATTTATTAGCCTCTACTTTATCCAGACCCCCATTCCTTTGTAAAACATACTACCTGATGCTGGCAGCTAGTAGCCTTCATGCTAATAGTCATGTGTTTCTGCTTCTATCAGCTGAGGAGTATGGTAACAGTTAGTTCTGTTTGTTCTCAAAACTTTGTACTTTTCATGGTAATTACATAGCATAAGTGTTACATCAACTAATAAACATAAGCCAAGTATTTGCCTTTATGAAAACTGTTGAATACTTTAAGAGGACTGAAAAAGTAAATTGAAATAAAAGATATTCGACGTTCTGTAAGATAGAAAAAAATGAAAATATACTGAACTCTGTGCACATTGCTTTGCAGATCTCATCAAGATACTCAATTCTAAATTAATCCAAACTCAAAATAGTACACAACACTTTATAGGCATAATTTTTTTCTTAAACAATAGGAACTTCAATCAGGAGACCAAAGAAAATATCTTGGTCTTACCTTAAAAGATCAGTGGAAGAAAGAATGGATTTTTAACACTTAGTAAGTTAAAATACATGTTTCATGGATGCATATATACATTTTATTATTCCCCTGATAATGATACTGGTATACATGGTGCTAGTTGAACTTAAGAATTCCTGGGAAATATATTGATACTCCACATAAGTATAGATACGTACCACAACAGAAACCCAAATATCTAGATTTATATGTATCATCCAGAATCATAACTAAATAAAACAAAACAAAATGAAACATAATCATTTATCTAAAAAGTGAGCTAACATATATCTTTCATATTGAGAAATTAATAGGCACTATCCCAATTTCTTAGTTTAATTTAAAAAATTAAGTATAAGTTTTGAAAGTATTTACCTTTGCTTTAAAAAATGAACAACAAAAGACTGCATATATTTTGAATTATTAAAGAGGAAAATGAAAAAGTAAAGATTTTTTGCCAAAGACTGAAAAAAATAAGAGATTTACAATAAAAATAAAATAACAAATAGAAGACCACTAACATAATCCATGTAGCATATGGGATTTCATACATATATAAAATGTATTATGTAATATATGTAAAATATGTAAATATATCTTAAGATAAACATAATTAAAAATAACTCAAAGTTTATAAGTACAAAAATAAAAAATACAAACAAATGCAACAATAATCAGTAATAAAATTGTTAGGATTATTATAAGTTGAATTCAAGTTAAAAGCATAATATATAAATAAAAAGACCAATTACTTTAAAAATAGTGACAAATAATATGATAAAAAATAATTACACTTTTGTATAAACATGTAATGAATTTACATGTTTCAAATCACACAACAGAGAAAGCTAATTTCTGGTATTTTAAGAAGAATTAGACATGTAATGAAACTAGCAGAAAATATTAATATATATTTTGATTTATTGATAAATTTGGAATACAGATTATAAGTAATGATATAAGTATTTTAAATAATGTAACTAATACAATTAATATTCATCTAATAAGCACATTAAAATTATTTATGCTGATGCAAACACAACTTTTTTACATGCTCATAAAATGTTTTTTAAAAAAGTGATATTTATAAGGACAGAAAGAGAAAATAAAAGTAGAAATGTTGCAAATCACAATAATATTTATATAACAAAGGTAGTTCTAAATATCAACGTTGAAAATAATTGAAAATCTCTTAGTCATTTGGAAATTTCCACCTCTGCTCACCCAATTATTCTAAACAAGATTTTGTCAAACTTCAGTTTGTCTAGGACAGCATTTCTCAATGTATTCAAGGACCACTTTATTAGAATAAATGTGGGTGTCTGTCAAAAAATGAACATTCTTAGCACTGAATGCAGTCATCCCAAACCATAGTTTTTAAAGACGGTATTTGGGAAGCTGTGTTTACCATCTAGGTGATTGTTGACCAACAGGGATCTAGATATTAGTGATAATTATCTCTAAATTCTAAGATTGGAAAGAAAAACCAATGGCTTCTGATGGAAGATGAGACAGCATATGTTTATCTTCTCTTCTCTGAAGACCTTTCTGAAATGCCATAAAAGGGATAAACATACAAATCCCCCAAAAGTAGATAGATACTAGGTAAGAACAGGTAACAGATAAATGCTGAAGAGCAAGAGAGTGTGCTTCAGGCATGAAGAGGTTTCAATGAATCTGGAAGATTAAATAAAAAAGGAATGGAAGCATAATTCATGTAGCAAGTCAAAGAAAGACTTGATATCTGAAAAGCAGAATATGGACAGGAAGTCAATTTGCCTCTTAGAATCTTAGACGCTTAGATCTAGGAGAAAGTGGAGAACAAGGAAAAAGTGTGGATAAAAATAGGAGGACTTGTTGAACATTTATATATGAGAAACTGACTCACAGCCCCTTCCTCACCCGAAATAAGTAATAATACAACCAGATGTCTCCTTCTTCCAGTCTTCAAACATTCCAGGCAGGAGAATGGAGGTTTCTTCTATGCAGAAAGTGAATGTCCTCAAAGAAAAGAACTCTATATTCTGTATTTTGTGCTCCCCTGACAAGTTGACTCGCATTCTGATTGCCCTAAAACCAAATGAAAAAGTCAATAATTCAGAAATTCAAAGCTCTCAGTTTGCTGTTTAATGTCTTATAACTATGAATAATGAATCAAGGATTATCAAGCATTTAAAGAAATTCTTTACCATGAAAGAGGGAGACCCAGGCAAAACAAAACAAACTGACATTAGAGTAGCCAGATATAATGAAGTTCTAGTAAAAGATATCCATAAAGGTATTGAATAATAACTTTTTAAAAAGACCAATACATTGTGACCAAGAAAAAAAAAATCAAAGAACAATTCCTGAATTTAAAAACGCGTCAGCAGAAAAGCTAGAATTATGGTGAAAGAAATCTGTTATTAAGTAGAACAAAAAAGATAAAAATTATGATGGATTATTCTTTAAACTTCAATATCTAAAAAATAGGAGTTCTCAAAAAAGACAAGAAAGAAAACCAAGAGAAAGAAATTATCAAGGAAATAATAGAAGAGATTTCCACAGACGTGAAGGTAGTAAGACTCTAGGTCTCTGGAATCCAATGTAGTAGTTGCTTGTTACAAACCATCACAAACTTACATGCAAAATAAAATAAAGATATATTATCTATGAAACTAAATGATTCACACAAGCACAGATTTTCCAAAATAAACTAGGAAGCTGAAAGGTAATGAAACAAAACCTTAGTAGTTCTAAGGAAAATAGACAGCTCTGTATCAAGCTATGTATAATTATAAAGAAAGAATATGGATATTTGCTGATCCACAGCAGTCAGAAAATTTACCTCCCATGTACTGTTATAGTTAGATATTTGTGGATGTGTTCCAGCAAAATCCAGAATCAACCAAGAAATAGGAGGAGATGGGAACCAGAAAACTGAGTTCAGTTCAGAACCACAATAGCAAAGTTGCAAGGTAAAATTTCTTCCCAATCTCACTAAAGTGCATTATGGGAAAAATTCATCTATCACTGTAAGTATGGCTTTGACTCTATTTCTTGCAAATTGGATTATAATAATAAGAAAAGTTTACTTGTATATCCAGTTTTAGATTACATTATGAAGTCTCTCTTATTATATATTCAGGCCTAAATTGTTTTGCATAAATTTTTAGGCTTCTCCCACTATTAGACTAGAAATGCTTATTCTAATATATATCCAATTATGTCTTTGAAAAAAGATGTCTGGAAGTTCGTTTATTAATCAGTTGTTACATGTTGTCTTCAGGTGCTGGGATTTTGGAAAATTATCTATCTATCTATCTATCTATCTATCTATCTATCTATCTATCTACCTGCCTGCCTACCTTTCTATTTTTATAGTACCTTGTATTATTGCTTGAATTCTTTTTGGCATTAACAGGATTATAAACTATAAATATACAGGGAACTGCAAAACATTTGATGTAACCTAAATGACCATAAATGGGAAGATTGCTTAAATAAATTATGGTCCATCAACACAAAAGAATAATACATCGCTATAAAAATGAAGATCTTTGAGTACTGAAACATCATAGGTTTTTAAAAGTAGGAGATCCTAATTTTTTGTAAAGTATAATTTGAGTAAAAATGATGAAAGAAAAATGTATATTTATATTTATATATGCATAAAATAAAAATGCATAACGTCTCTAACTGGATGATTTGGGGTCAGGAGTGAGAAGAATTTTCACTCTATGTCCTTTTTTAAAAAATAGACAATTTTTATATGACAAGTTTAGGTTTATGGCGAAATTTCACAGAAGTTACAGAGATTTCTCCGACATTCCTTGTCCCTACACATTCATAGCCTCCCCCGTTAGTAATATCCCCCACCACAGTGGTACCTATGTTACAACTGATGAGTCACATTTATACATCATTATCACCCAAAGTCCATATTTACATTAGGGTTCACGCTTGGTGTTGTATATTCTATGGGTTGCTTTCTTACAAGTTTATAGTAATATATATCCACTTTTAAAGTATCATACAGAGTAGTTTCACTGCTCTAAAAATCCTCTGTTATCCAGTTTTTCAACCTTATACCCTCTGGTAGGCCCTCCCTAGGTTCTGTTGTTCCTCTCTTTGTTTCCATGTGTTCTCATCATTTAGCTCCTACTTATATGTGAGAACATGTGATATTTGGTTTTCTGTTCCTATGTTAGTTTTCTAAGGATGATGGCATCCAGACCCATGTATGTTCCTGCAAAGGACATGATCTCATTCTTTTCTGTGGCTACATAGTATTCCATGGTGTATAGGTATCACTTTTTTTTTTTTCACCTTTCCTTCCCCGTAGCCCCTGGGAACCACTTATCTTTTTACCACCTCCATCGTTTTGCCTTTTCCTAAATATCATATGGTTAAAATCATATGGCATGTAGTCTTTTCAGACTAGCTTCTTTGACTTAATGAGCATTTAAATTTCCTGTATGTGTTTTCATGGTTTGAAACATCATTTCTTTTTAGTGCTTAATAATATTACATTGCTCAGATATACCATCATTTATTTACCATTCATGTAATGAAAAAAAATTGGTTCCTTCCAAGTCTTGGTGATTACTAATAAAGCTGCTATGAATACCAGTTTGTAGGTTTTTGTGTGGACCTAAGTTTTCAACTCCTTTGGGTAACTACCAAGGAGAATAATTGTTGGATTTTATGGTAAGAGAGCATGCTGTTTGGTAAGGAACTGCCAAACTGTCTTCCAAATTGGTTGTACCATTTGCATTCCCACCACAAGTAAATGAGAGCTCCTGTTGCTGCACATCCTTGTCAGCATTTGGTATTATCCATGTTCTAGACTTTTGCCTGTCTAATATTGTGTAGTGGTACCTCATTGTTGCTTTAGTTTACATTTCCCTGCTGACATATGATGTGTAACATCTTATCATACGCTTATTGGCATCCATGTATCTTCCTTGGTGAGTGTTTGCAAATTTTCAAATGAGAGTTTTTTTTCTTATTGTTGAATTTTAAAAGTTGTTTTTATAATTTGGATAACAATCCTTTACCAAATATATATTTTTCAAATATTTTGTTATGGTTTTCAGCTTCTCTTTGACTTCTCTAGGTTATGTCTTTTAAACAAATGTTTCAAAACTTTTACTTTGGGGTCCAGAGTACATGGGCAGATTTGATATATAGGTTTACTAGTGCCATGGGGGTTTGATGTACAGATTATTTTATCACCCAGGTACTACGCCTAGTACCTAATAGTTTATTTTTTTCTACTCCTTGCTCTCCTCAACCTTATACCCTCTGGTAGGCCCTCCCTAGGTTCTGTTGTTCCTCTCTTTGTTTCCATGTGTTCTCATCATTTAGCTCCTACTTATATGTGA
>NW_012118599.1:6545592-6620591 GCF_000951035.1 Colobus angolensis palliatus
CCAGACCCATGTATGTTCCTGCAAAGGACATGATCTCATTCTTTTCTGTGGCTACATAGTATTCCATGGTGTATAGGTATCACTTTTTTTTTTTTTAATCCAGTCTACCATTGATGAGCATTTAGGTTGATTCCATGTTTTGCTATTAAGAATAGTGCTACAGTGAACGTATGTATGCACGTATTTTTATGATAGAACATTCATATTCTTTTTGGTATATAACCAGTAATGGGATTGCTGAGTCGAATAATAGTCCTGTTTTTAGCTCTCTGAGGAATCACTACACTGCTTTTCATGATGGTTGAAGTAATTTACACTCCCACCAACAGTGTATAAGTGGTCCCTCTTATCCACAACCTCGCCAATCTCTGTTATTTTTTGACTTTTTAATAATAGCCATTCTGACTGGCATGTGATAGTATCTCATTGTGTTTGTGATTTGTATTTCTCTAATGATCAGTGATACTGAACTAAGCTTATTTTCACAGTATTGTTGGCCCCATGTATGTTTTCTTTTGAAAAGTGTGTTCACGTCCTTTGTCCACTTTTTAATGAGGTTATTTGTGTGTTTTTTTCTTGTAAATTTGTTTAAGTTCCTTATAGATGCTAGATATTAGGTTTTTGTCAGATTCCACAGGCTGTTTACTCTGTCAATAGTTTCTTATGCTGTGCAGAAGCTCTGAAGTTTAATGAGGTCCCATTTGTCAATTCTTACTTCTGTTTCCGTTGCTTTTGGTGTCTTTGGCATGAAATCCTTACAAGTTTCTATGCCCAGAAAGGTACTTCCTAGGTTGTCTTGCAGGATTTTTGTAGTTTTGGGTTTTACATTTAAGTCTGTAATCCATCTTGAGTTGATTTTTGTATGTGATGTGCAGAAAGGGTCCGGTTTCAATCTTCTGCTTATGGCTAGCCTGTTATCCCAACACCATTTATTGAATAGTGAGTCCTTTCCCCTTTGCTTGTTTTTGTCAGCTTTGTCGAATGAAAATCATATAGTTGCAGGTGTGAGGCCTTATATCTGGGCTCTTTATTCTGTTCCATTGGTCTATGTGTCTGTTTTTGTACCAGTACCATGCTGTTTTGGTTACTATAGCCTTGTAGTTTGCAGTCATATAGCGTGATGACTTCTGCTTTGTTCTTTTTGCTTAAGATTTCCTTGACTGTTTGGTCTCTTGTTTGGTAAATTTTAAAATATCTCTTTTTTTTTTCTAGTTCTGTGAAAAATTTCATTGGTAGTTTGAGAGAAATAGCATTGAATCTGTAAATTCCTTTGGGGAGCATGGCTATTTTAACAATATTGATTCTTCCTGTTCATGAGCAACTGTGTCTTTTGTAAAATAGCAATATTATTATTATTATTATTATTATTATTAATTTTTGAGGTGGAGTCTCGCTCAGTCACCCAGGCTGGAGTGCAGTGGCGTGATCTCGGCTCACTGCAAGCTCCACCTCCCGGGTTTACGCCATTCTCCTGCCTCAGCCTCCCGAGTAGCTGGGACTACAGGCGCCCGCCACCTCGCCCGGCTAAATTTTTTGCATTTTTAGTAGAGACGGGGTTTCACCATGTTAGCCAGGATGGTCTCGATCTCCTGACCTCGTAATCCGCCCGCCTCGGCCTCCCAAAGTACTGGGATTACAGGTGTGAGCCACTGCGCCCGGCCGCAGTAGTTTTTAATTTTAATGAAATCCAGCTTAGCAATTCTTTCTTTCATCTTTTATGCCTTTGTTATTCCATATAAAAAGTCATCGTCAAACCAATGGACATCTAGATTTTCTTCTATGCTATGTTTTAGGAGTTTTATTGTTGTGCATTTTACATTTAGGTCTGTGATTTGAGTTAATTTTTGTAACAGATGTAAAGTCTATGTCTAGATTCATTTTTTTGCATGTGGATGTCCAGTTGTTTCAATTTTATTAGTTAAAGATTTTATTGTATTGTACAATTCCTTGCATTGCCTCCCCTCCTTTGTCAAAAAGCAATTCACTATATTTATGTGGGTCTAATTCTGGGTTCTCTGTTCTGTTCCATTGATCTATTTTTTTTTTTCACCAAAACCACATTGTCTTAATTTCTATAGCTTCATAGCAAGTCTTGAAGTCCTGTAGTGTCAGTCCTCCAACTTTGTACTTCTTTAGTATTGTGTTGTTGATTCTGGTGTACACCCTTTTATAATTTCTGAATTTTTAGCTATTTGCATGTGTTATTTATAACTAATATTAGCCAGGCATCATGGCTCATTTCTGCAATCCTAGGACTCTGGGAGGCCAAGGTGGGATAATTGCTTAAGGCCAGAAGTTTAGGATAAACCTGGACAACATAGTGAGACCCCATCTCTACAAAGAATAAACGAATTAACTGGGTATGGGAGCACATGCCTGTAATCTCAGCTATTTGGAGGCTAGGGTGGGAGGATCACTTGAGCTCAGTCCAAGGCTGCAGTGAACTATAATTTTGCCACAGCACTTCAGCCTGGGCAATGGAGTGAGATCCAATTTCTAAAAAAAATATAAAATGAAATAAAATATTTTTAAAGAACTATATTAGTATTATCTATCAACCTAATTTACATTTTAATTAGGCACTGCTTAAATGAATTCCTAATTTAGGCATTGTAGAATGCCTAAAATGCTTTCCCTCCCAACTTTTAGGGTAGAAAACTCATAGTTATAAGAATCAGTTAAAGGTTTAGTTCTTTAGATATTTTTCTAATTACTACCTACTCTTTTCAGAAGGTCAAAGTCACATTCCTCCTCTCTTCTGCCACAGAATCTTGTGTGTAAATCTCTTTTAGTACTTTGAATATTGTATTCCACTCTTTCAATTTATCTTATCTCAAAGAACATCATCTCCATCTACACAAGTGACCCTGGTTTATCTATTCATCCTAACTTCTTCATCTCTCCTATTCCTCCTATCTTATCAGCAATGTATGTTTTTCATGTAAGCCCACAGGTGGCAGAAAGTATTATAGACTGATCATGTAACCCTCCCAGGACAAGTGACTGGTTTGCTCCTGATGGAAATGGAGCTGTCCAGAGGTCAGTAACCATCAAACAAGGTTGACACATTCGAAAGAAATGATGTAAAACTTGTTGTGTCTAATACAATTATCAAATTAAAATCTTTCAATAGCTCCCACATTTTCTTAATCATCATATTAAAATGGTTTAGCAGGCCTAATCTCATAGTAACCTTCTTCTCTTCTGTTTCACCCATTTTCCCAGCCGTAATGAACTTCTTGTGTCTCCCATGTGCCAAGGTTTCTTAAGTCTTTCGTCTATTTACATGTTCTTTTCTTGGTATTCTATTATTTCCTTCTTTAGTTCCTCATTTCAAGCCATTCTCCAAACGTAAATTTGGCTATCATGTATTTTTAAAAGCCTGTCTTGAACCCACCAGTTTCTGTTTAATGATAATCTGTTGTGTTCCATTAGCTTTTTTGTATTTACTTTGATTTTGGGATTTATAATGATTTTTCCCATTAGGAGTGAGTCTCTCAGTGACTAAGATATTTTTTCTGTGATCACTGCATTCTTCATGTTAGCATGGGACTGACTCTTGTTAGTTAAGGCTGTTTGTGTGCAAGAACCAGAAACTTACTTAGGCTTGCTCAGTTGAGGTGGAATTTATTGCAAACACACAAGATAGTTCACAGACATTGGAAATGAAACACACCAGACATCACAGGAAATGGAGTTAGAAATGAAACTTCCTTCTCTCTGTCTCTCAAGCTGAATTACTTTTCATCTCTCACTGATTCCCAAGTGACACATGAACATGATCTTCTCATCTTTGCTTTCTCTCTTTCTCCTCTTTGACAAAGTATAGAGAAAAATGTTATTTTTTTCCCAAAGCCTCTTTGCCTTAAAAACAGAGCCCCACTTTTTCTTTTAGGTAACTTCCTTTTCTTCCTGAAAATAGCCAATAGTCCCCAGCTCCAGACAAGGCATTTCATGTGACTCAAACTAGGCTTTAATATTCTATTTTCCCAGGAATTTTAATTTTGAGTGAAGTGACACACTAAATGTGATTAAAGCTGATAAACTCCTCTGGTAGTAACATTATAGAGAGACTTGATCCTTATTTACAAGGAATGCCTGAGTCCCTGTATTGAGATTCCAGAGTTACTTCCATTCTTTTCTTTCATTATGTGAACTACCCAGTCTCCTTACATTTTCTTTTTGACATATAGCCAGCTTCTGTTGCTAATAATCACAGAATACTAACTGACATTCTTGTTTTCTCTGTTTCCACATGGCCAGTAGTCTCAGAGCATTACATTTCTTTACCCTCAGTTGCCTGAGTCTCTGTGTTTCTTTGTTCAAATTCTAGTAAGAGAGTTTAGTTTCTGGTTATCTGTGTAGTGGTAGTCTTTAATTTAGGTATGCATACTTGTTCATATCAGCTGTGACCAAATGTAGTGAGGACCCATTCAAAAAGTGTGGCTTCCTAGGGCTACCCTTGAAACTAGGCCCATGAGCAACAGAAAATGCTGTGGGACAATAAGAATCCTGAGACATGTGTATTACCTTGGCACACAGATCTTGTGACTCTCCTATAGAGCCTTCTATGTCTTCTTTACATAAGTTGAAGGCTACTGGCAAGATAGGTAATAAGTGTAGATATACAGAGAGTATATTTACGGGTCCAGCTTACTGATTTTGGTTCTGGCGCCAGAATTTGTGAGTTTCAATTCCAGCTCTGCCACTCATTAGCTGTGTGATCTTTGAAAAATTACCCAACTTTTTGAGTCTCAGTGTCTTCATTGCTAAAATGAGGATAGTAAAACTATCTTATTGAGTTATTGTGACAATGAATGAGTTAATCAATATAAAATATTTAAAACAGTGTCTGGAAGATAGTAATTTTTGAATGGATGTTAGCTAGTATTATAATTTCTTATTTTTGTTATTATTATTACGTTTGGGATGACACAATGGGAAAAACATCAGAAGTGAATGCTATATAATCTTGCGAACTTGATATTTGGGAATGAAGAGGAATTAGGAAAGGTTTTAGTTGCATACTCAATTTGCATAAAGTTTTTCTCATCATAATGTCTGATATGGTTTGGCTGTGTCCCCACCCGAATCTCATCTTGAATTGTAGTCCCCATAATCCCAAAGGGTCGTGGAGGGACCCAGTGGGAGGTAATTGAATAATGGGACAGCTACTCCCATGCTGCTGTTCTTATGATAGAGAGTGGGTTCTCACGAGATCTAATAATTTTTATAAGGGTTTTTTTTTTCCCTTTTAGTCATACTTCTCCTTCCTGCTGCCATGTGAAAAAGGATGTGTTTGCTTTCCCTTCCACCATAATTGTAAGTTTCCTGAGGCCTCACCAACCCTGCAGAACTGTGAGTCACTTAAACCTCTTTCCTTTATAAACTAGCCAGTATCAGGTATGTCCTTATAGCAGCATGAGAACAGACTAATACAATGTCATTAGAAAGATAAAGAATTTCCATAATTGGAACAAAAAAGCACCATTCCCCAAGCTGTATTCAGTTACATTTCTGCCCTACTAAGTCAGACTTCAGCTCTTCCTTGCCTCACTCTATTGTGATTTTACTCATAGGTGGGAACTGAACAATGAGACCACTTGGACTTGAGAAGGGGAACATCACACACCGGGGCCTATTATGGGGAGGGGGAGGGGAGAGGGATTGCATTGGGAGTTATACCTGATGTAAATGACAAGTTGATGGGTGCTGACGAGTTGATGGGTGCAGCACACCAACATGGCACAAGTATACGTATGTAACAAATCTGCACGTTATGCACATGTACCCTAGAACTTAAAGTATAATAATAATAATAAAGAAAAAAAAAGAATGTAGAATTTTTTAGCTTCCTCTTCCTTACTTTATTTGTATCTTCATATGACTTATAATTCATATCATACAGCACACATAATATATACTTCTATTAAGTAAAAACATTCAAAACATTAATGACTGGAGGAAGCTGTACCTCTAGATGGGATGGCAGGTCCTGAGGTAGACAGATTGGACGAGATTGCCTGAAGAATCATGTATTTGACCTTTACATAACCAGTCTTTCCTTCTTTGTGCCAAACCCAGCATCAGAGAACATAAATTGCTATCAGGATTGGTACCAGAGGGAAATCATTTACATTTCTGTTTAAGCCACAAAGAGTTCAGGTTAATTAGCCATATCCTCTTAGGATTTCCTTCTTCCATGGAGCAGGTAGACTTACTTCCATAGACTAGTGACAGGGGCTGCCTTTTTCCTCTGCAGAAGAGCCTCATACCTGCTTTGTCAGCAGGAATCATCACCCAGGATTGTAGTGAGGTTCACTGTTCTCTTCTGAAAAATTCACCAAATATATTCTAGAAGAACAGCACATATGTTTCTTAAAATTTATTATTTTACTACTTGCCTGATTGTAAAATAATTTATGCTCACTGTAGAAAATAATAGAAAAAGAAAGCACAACTTTCTGTAACTCCACAATCCATAATTCATCATTTTTAATATGTTGATATGGTGTTATGGTATATATACATATATTGGTTTTTGTCCATGGTTCCTGGCTCATAACTCCCACAGCCCTTGTTATAGTAGTTAGAGGGAGCAGCAGGCCTAAGGAAACAGAATGTCTATGACTTTCTCCTGCCCTTCCTTCACCTGCCCCAAGGCAGGACTCTAATATCCCCCCACTTTTCTGATTGTGGATCATAAGACCCTCTCCAGAGAGGGTCTCGCCCTATACCCTTGGAGAAGGAATGCTGATGTCATGAAGCTTCCATAAAAATCCAAGAGGACTGGGTTCCAAGAGCTTTCACACAGATGAACGCATATACGTTCCTGGAGGGTGGTGTGCTCGGGGAGGGCATGGAAGCTCAGCTTCTCCTTCCCTCATACTTTGCCTTAGGCATCTTTTCATCTGTATCCTTTGTAATATCCTTGATCATAAACCAGTAAACATAAGTAAGTGTTTCTCTCAGTTCTGTGAGCTGCTCCAGCTAATTAACCAAACCCCAAAAGGGGATCATGAAAACCTCAATTTGAAGCCGATTGGTTAGATGTTCAGGAGACCCAGACTTGTGACTGGTGTGTGTCTGTGGTGGTTGGGGGAAACTCTTGGGGACTAAGCCCAGAACCTGTGGGATCTTACATTATCTCCAGGTAGATAGTATTAGAATTGAATCGGAGGACACCCGGTTGGTATCCCCTGTTTAGTGAGTGGGAAAAACTCCCACATATTTGGTCACAGAAGTCTTCTGGTGTTGATGATTGTTGTGGTAGTGTGACAGTGGAGGAAAAACACAGTTTAAGAGAGTTCTTTTTCCCCTAAACAGCTATTTCTTTTCAGTATTTTTGCTACATCTGTATGGATTTCCTTTTTCTATTATTTCTATAACTGAGATTTGCATTGCAGCGAGAAAGTAAAAATTGGTCCTGCTGGTAACTAGGGAAAATGAAAGCATTGGTGAAGAATACAACACAATTTTTTCAAATAGAATTTCAGTGATTTACTCAAGATACAGATGCTCATAATAAGGCAAAGACAAGGGCACACTGTGACCAGAAAAACAACACTTCCATTTTGAAATCACTGTTGCTTTACCAGCAACAAATCTAGACCCATATTAACCTCCTCACTTTCTGGATAAAAATTATAACCAAATAAGGATATTTAAGAAAGTATCACAAAATAATCATTATTTTGAACAACCAAATTGCTCATGTATTTGACTGTATACAATCTAAAACTGGCTTCTATAAACAGCCTCTATCAACTCCCCATTATGAAGATGCTTCTAAATTTTTTCTTCAGTGTATTTTTCCTTGCTGCATCATGCTAAATAAACCCAATTTTGGCATTCTTGATGGTTTCCTTGGTTTCAACAGTACTCAGGGTTTTATGTAAAGAATATTTTGGCTTCTGAGGAATTCCTGGAAACCATCATTTCAATGCCTATGTAGTATTCTACTGTATGGTTCTGCCATTGTCAGAAATGTAGTTTTGTATTTTTGTCTGTTTAAACTTTTTAAAATTACAAATAACACATTAGCATATAAACATTTTCTGGGATTTCTACTTGTTTACTTAGGATAGATATATTAATGCATATTTACAATACAGAGTGTAGAAACATTATTATGCTATTTTATGCATGTTACTAAGTTGTTTCTGGAAAGAATATTACACTTTAGATATCAGCTAGCCATGTATGAGCATCCACCTTATTGCCCTTTCACCAGCATTGAGGATTATATTTTAGCAAATCTGTCAATTTGACAGATAACAAAAAAAGTCTTACTATGCATTAATATGCATTCCTTTCACTACTTTACCCAGTACGTAGGCCCAAGGCTTCCTGGTTATGTATTAAAAAAGGGTCACATGTACATCAGTGCTCCAAATATTAATACTCATTTGGTTGGCAGGAAATTTAGTCTTTTTCCTGGATTTATCTCCCTAATTTTATTCCCCAAAGACCTGGTAACAATAATAATAAGAGCTTAAATGTACCGAGTCCTTGCTATTTATTAGTCACTTTCAAAGCACATCATATGCAAATACTCATTTAATCCCCATAATCATAATTTATGAATTAGGCACTATTATTATCTTGCCTTTTTCATATGAGGAAACTGAGGAACAGAGGAGCTAGGTAACTTGCCTACGTTTCTGCAGTTAGCAAGTGGTAAAACTGGAATATGACGCCAGGCTTTCCTTGGTGAGGGATGAAGGTTTTAATAGACAACTAAAGCTGCTGACCACAGATCTGCAATTACTGTTCTGGGTTTTAGCTTCCGTTCCAGAAGCCACTCCCATTCTCCTAACTAAATACTCTTCTTGCTCCTGCCTGGGCTGTTGCCAACTCTCTTTGACCTGATCAGCTTGAAGCTTACCTTCTCTCTAAATAGCAGAAAAGCTGCATCTGCTTCTCTTGACTATCTCCACTGGGACTCAGTATGTTCCTTTATATGACATCCCTCTTTACTACAGTGTACAAGCATCCTCAAGGTGTGGGGATGGTCCAGAGGTTGAGAGGGCACAGCCTCACCTTGCTCTTGGCAACTGCTCCCTCTAACTTCCTTTCCCTGCAACTATCATCTTCTCTGGGAATCCCTTCCAGTTACAATTAGTGCATTACACATCACCCCAAAAACTAGTGCTTAAAACTCCACAATTGGCCGGGCACGGTGGCTCATGCCTGTAATCCCAGCACTTTGGGAGGCTGAGGCGGGTGGTTCACAAGTTCAGGAGTTCAAGACTAGCCTGGCCAAATTGGTGAAACTCTGTCTCTACTAAAAATACAAAAAAATTAGCCGGGCATGGTGGTGAGCGTCTGTAATCTCTGCTACTCGGGAGAGTGAGGCAGAGAATTGCTTGAACCCGGGAGGCAGAGGTCGCAGTGAGCCGAGATCGCACCATTGTACTCCAGCCTGGGCGACAAAGTGAGACTCCATCAAAAGAAAAAAAAAAAAACCTGCAATTATTTACTATGGTTACTGTGGGTCAAGAATTCAGGAAGGGCTTAGCTAGGCATTTGTTGCTCAGGGTCTTTCATGAGGTTGCAATGGCTACAGAGGGCGGGAGGTCCATATGAAAGGCTGCTTTATGCACATTATTGGTGCCTAGTCTGGAAACACTGAAACAGGAAGGGGCTGAAACAGCTGGGACTCCTTGGCATCTCTTTCTCAGTGTATTCTCTCCAGCATGGGAGCTTCAGGATAGCTGGGCTTCCTACATGGTGGCTCTGTGCTCTAATGGCAGACAGAAAGAAGGGGGTTGGGGGAGAGAGGGTTTTGAAAACATGTTTAACATTCTCTCTCTTTGTCTCTCAACATTTAAATTAGTATTGCACATTTCTTACAATTAATGAATCAATATTGATACAATATTATTAACTAAAGTCCATAGTTTTTAAAATATTTTCTTAGTTATTGCCTAATGTATTTTTTTATATTCCAGGACCCCATCCAGGGTGCTACATTACATTTCTCATGCTTCCTTGGACTCTTTTTAGCTGTAAGAGTTTCTTAGACTTTGTTTTTGATGACCTCGATAATTTTGAGAAGCACTGATAAGGTATTTTGTAGAAAGTCCCTTAATTGGGATTTATCTGATATTTTTCTCATTACTAAACCGAAGCTGTGGGTTTAGGTGGGGAAAACCACAGAGGTGAAGTGTCATTTTCATTCTATAATATCAAGAATATATATTACCAATATGAGATATCACTGTTGATGCTGACCTTGATCACCTGGCTGAGATAGTATTTGTCAAATTTTTTCTACTCTAAAATTACTCTTTTCCTCCCTATCCAAACTCATTGAAAGGAAGTCACTGCCTGCAGTTACACTTAAAGAGTGGAGAATTAGATCTATTATATTTTAAATTGGTTTCTCTGCCATTTTTATACCTATATAATTTTAAAATATATATCGTAGATATTATTTTGGATTCAACATGTATATTATATGTATTGTAAGTACCTTCTGCATACTGCGACTTTTCCTTTTGAATTATGTTCTTTGATAAAGACATTCTTAATGAACTCCGGTTTACCACTTTGTTATTTTATGGTTTGCAACTTTTGCATCCTATGTAATAAGTCATTGTCTACCCTCAAACTATGAAGATAGTCACCTGTATTTTCTTCCAAAAGCTTTATTATTATACCCTTCAAATTTAGATTTAGAAACCATGTGGAATTGATCTTTGTGTATGGTATGAGGCAGGAGTTAAGGTTAATTTGTTCTCTTACATGGATATCTAATTAACAGTGTGCTATTTACTGAAAAAAAAAACTGTATCACTACTGCATTTTAGTGGGATAATTATAGCTTTTTGAATAGGTAATATATTTATGTGATTTAAATATCAAAATGATACCAAATATTACATATTGGGAACTCTTGCTCCTACACTTATAGCTGTTCTTTTTGTTCCCACCATCATAAATAGCTGCTTTTATTAGTCTCCAATATTTCTTTTTGAAAGTAAATACAAATATTTTATGATGGCCTTTCCCCTTTAAACACGAATATAGCATTCTACACTTAGTGTTTTTATTCAAGATAGAAAAAATTTAAAAAATCCTTATGTAAAATTAAAACATATTCAAATGTTGAGAATAATGAACTCCCTAGTGGCCACTCTTCAACCACAATATTTATCAATTAATGGCTACTCTTGTTTCTTTTTTTCCTACCCAATATTACTCATCTCCCAACATGTTGAATTATTATGAAGTCAATCTCAGATACCATGTAATTTCATCCACGACTATTATGTATTTCTAAATGAAAAAGACTCTTTTTAAATGCAAAAACATAATATTGGCATGATATTTTCAGATGTATATGTTTGTAAATTTATACAAATTTGTTGATTTGGGATTTTTAAAATTACTTTTGTGTATGTATTTCGTATTATTTTTGCTCAGGTATCCTTTCCTATGATCACTAGTTAAATATTTACAACAGCAGGTGTGGTGGCTAATGTCTGTAATCCCAGCACTTTGGGAGGCAGAGTGGGGTGGATCACTTGCTGCCATGAGTTTGAGACCAGCCTGGCCAACATGGTGAAACTCCATCTCTACAAAAATAATACAAAAATTAGCTGGGTGTGGTAGCATGCACTCTTCAAAAGCTGACAATTTGGATACTCTTTTGATAAGAGTTTCAGTAGAGTTTTGATTTTTATCATTTATATGAATACGTTTAAAGTTGGGAAAGTAT
Organism: Colobus angolensis palliatus; assembly: GCF_000951035.1. NCBI lineage: Eukaryota > Metazoa > Chordata > Mammalia > Primates > Cercopithecidae > Colobus > Colobus angolensis. The sequence continues at coordinate 6,557,318 of NW_012118599.1, forward strand.
AAGTTAATCTAGGCCGGCACAGTGGCTCATGCCTGTAATCACAGTGGCTCATGCCTGTCTCTACTAAAAATACAAAAATTAGCCAGGCATGGTTTCATGCGCCTGTAATCCCAGCTACTTGGGAGGCTGAGACACAAGAGTCACTTGAACCTGGGAGGTGGAGGCTGTAGTGAGATGAGATGGTGCCACTGCACTCCAGCCTGGGTGACAGAGTGAGACTCTGTCTCAAAAAGAATAAAAAAATACATACATACATACATATCTACAACCTGCATGGCAACATGAGATTTTAGGATGGACTTTAGAAAATCATGTAATTTAACTCTATTATTTTACAGATAGGGAAACTGAGGAGCAATAAGATTAAAGTGACTTGCTCAAGGTCTATGACTAGATGTTGACTAAGCTCAAGCTAAAGCTCATGTCCTCTAATAAATTAAGTGTTCATTTCACTATTACTCTGTCTATTTTTTGGTGCTAGGTTAATTTTAATTGAAAGTCATACAGATTCATTTAATTTACCCAATAAAATTCATTTTTAACTTCTCACTATGGATAATGGGCATGCCTTTTAAAAATTATTCTGGTACCAGATAGACGTTTCTACAAATTGCATATTAATCTGTAAGAGCAGAGAAATGTACAGTAATGCTAAAGCAATGTGGCCTAAAATGGGTCCTGCCAAAGGCTAAGAGAATGTCATCCCCTTTTCTAGTACTGAATGCATTTTAGCTCTATAGGACATTACAGGTCATGTCCACTTTTGACCTCATTGTTTTTGGAATTTAGTATTACTCACATTTTTAAAGATTATTATACAGACTATGGTGTTGCTACAGATTCATAGTTTTAATTATGTTGTTTCCTTTGCTTGGAATGATCTTTTCACTTTTTTTTTTCTTTCTTCCCTTATAAAGTCATCCTTTAAAGTCCATCTCAGACATTATCTGAAAAAGGAAGCCAGCTCCCAAGTCTCAGGTTTCACTTTATCCTATTCTTTGGTGCTATCTCAGCACAGTGGCATGTCTTTATTATTAAGATTATCAGCTTACAAAAATAAACATATTACATTTATTTTCTTGTTTTAGCCCTATGGAAGGGTAAGGAGAGAGAAAAAAGTGTGAGTAAAAAATCCAAAAGGAAGAAGCCACACCAATACTGATGCATGGTCCTAGAGAGGAGTATCTATGTGTATGTGTGTGTTTCCTGATGAGGGTGAGACTTGAGAATCCACACTTGCACCTATATGCTTTCTCTCCAGTGAGAAAAATGGAAGCTGACATCTCAGGGCAATTCTTTGTCAGAAATATACATCTGCATGAAGAGAAGAGAGTTAAAAATTTAATCTGCAAAGCTATTTAGAGAGTGGATAGGCCTTGACAGGCCTCCCAAATGTATTACAAGAACAAGAAGAGTGGAGTTATGGGAAAAAAAAGCTGTTGCAGCAAACAGAATGAAACTAAGCTTTCTTGACAGAATCAGTTTGCCAAACGACTTTAAAATTGCACTGTCTTGTCCCTTTTTTTCTTAAATATACTCTAATTTAAATGTCTAAGAGAAAATTTTAGGATTTACTTCTTACCTTTAAAAAACTCTAAGGTAAAGACAAATCAGTAATATGTATAGTGGTATTTGGTAAAAGGGTATATGAAACAATATTAAAACCTATTAAGCCACTAACCAGTGATGAAAAAGTAAGAAGAATTCTAACGGTATCTGTGATAATCTGACTGATAATTTTCAAACCGTAACCCCATACCTAAAACATTGCTTGACATGAATGAACAGAGAAAGACATTGTAAATCAGCTTCAAAAATTCGACAGCATGCTGTCACTTTGTACTCAATATTCCTTTGTATTTTACCTAGGACTTTAGAAATTTTGCCCTTACATTGCAACTCCCACTCATCATTGTTACAGGGAAAAGTGCTGTTCTATTTTTTGCCTTATACTTGACACACACACAAAATATATATATATTTCTTCATCTTTTAAATTTATATTTATTCTTCTGAATGCTAAAATAAACACAGATAGGCATGGTTTTTTAACAGGTGGTGTTTAAGTAGGTAGATCACCATTATCAATAGCTAAAAACGTAAAGTGCAAAATCATATTATTTTTATGAGAGATGTAGAAAGAATTGTATAATAAAATTTAACATTTATTGAATGATTTTAATATTTCAACAAAGTTATGGACTCCACTGCTATTTTTACAGCTCTAATTTTTATATCTGACTGGGCCTCAGCCTGGGCAAAAGCTCACTACTTACTTTAGCAATATTCTTCCTATTAATATTGTAGAAATTTTTTGCCATTAAAGTCTTAACAGCTACCGAAGCATAACTTTTAAGTCTTAAGATGTAAGCCTACCTTAAAATGTTGCTTTAAATCTTTAGTATCTAGGGTTTAACCATGGTTTCCAAATTTTCCCCTAAAGTATTGACTTGTTAAATATAAATTCTGATCCTTTAGCCACCAAACCCATCATACCTCATATCTACTTTTCTTAACCTATCATATTCTTTGTCAGTCAGTTCTGGGCTATCTTGCTCTCTGCTCAGGTTTATTCAGTGCAATAGAAAGATTAAGATGTATCATGTTGTGGTAGTGATCAGGCTGCTTACAGATATTTTCTTTTCCCTTCTTCTGCATGAGTATATTTTGAAATTAGCTGTGGTCATGTGCCTTACTTTGGCCAATGAAATATGAGCAGAAGTGATGTGCTTCACTTCCTGGAAGAAGATATAAGAGGCAGGGTAGGATTTTCCATGTTCCTTTCCTCTTTTTTTGAAATCTCAGAAACAGGTATTAAGACGTATCTTCTGTCAGACTTTGCTTTTGAACACTATGATGAGTACAGTCTGTCTCTGTTTTCCCCAGCCTCTGCTGGTGACACCTGTTGGCTCTTTAGTATGAGAGAGAAATGCATTTTTATTATATTAAGCCACTGAAATTTTGGGATTGTCAGTTACTAGAACATAACTCACTACAGTCTAGTTAATATACCGTATTTTCAGTTGCTTGGAATGTGGTTCATAGGGAGAAGAATTTTAAACTAGATGCTGAATTTTGTCATCAACTTTTTCTGAATCTATTGATTTTTCCTTCATTTTCTTAATATGGTATACTACCCTGATTGATTTTTAACTGCCTTATTACTCACATATCCTATATTTTAGTTGTTTTAAGTGTAAAATTCAGTCTAATTTCAGAAAACTTTCATCTCCCTAAAATTATCTATTTTCTATATTTACAGATTTATTTTTTCTGTACATTTCATATAAACAAATCATCCAATATGTGGTATTTTTGTGGCTGACTTCCTTCAGTTGACATCATGCTTTCAAGCTTCATCCATGTTGGAACATGCATCAGCATTTCTTTTCTTTTTATTGCTGAATAATATTACGTTGTATTAATATGCCACATTTTGTTTATCCGTTCATCAGTTAGTGAGCATTTAGTTTGTTTCCAGTTCTTGATATTACAAACAAGGTAGTTATGACCATTTGAATACACATATTTATGTGGATATATGCATTTATTTCTCTTGGCTAGACACTTAGGAGTGGAATTGTTGAGTTGTATGGTAAGTTTACACTCAACATTTAAAAAAAACTGCTAAGCAGTTTTCCGTGGTGGAGAAAGCACTTCTTTGTTGAATAGCACTATTAGATCCATAACTTTAAGGTCATAATATGACTTTCAAAAGGAAAAGTATTCAGAAAATGAATCAGAATAATCTTTCTCTTTTTCCTCTCTCTTTAACTTAGACATACTCATATATACATCAACTTTTCATGGAGAATGAAATCTAAGTATGTTTTACCTACTTAATAATTCCTGGTAGGAAAATAGCCTTTAGGCTCTGTCTTAGTCTATTTTCTGCTTCTTATAACAAAATAGCTGAAACTAGGTAATTATTAGAAAAAAAAAATTTCTTACACTTCTGGAGGCAGAGAAGTCCAGGGTCAATGGGCTGCATCTGATGGAGGGGACTCTCTGCAGTCACAAGGCAGTACAGGGCATCATCGCATGGCGAGGGGGCTGAACATGGTAGCTAAAGTTTCTCTTCCTCTTATAAAGTCACCAGTCCCATGCCTATCATAACCCATTAATCTACTAACTCAGTAATCCATTAAGTAGGCTCTGCCCTCATAACACAATCATCTCTTAAAAGCCCCACCTCTCAAAGCTGCCACACTGGGGACTAAATTTCAGCATGAGTTTTGGAGGGACGAACATTCAAACCACAGCAGGTTCCCTGTTGTACCTGAGCATAGCATTTACTGAATCTCCATATGGAAAATACCTTAAGTGATTTGAGGTCTCTGTTGGGATAAAGTCCAGCATGTACAGTAAGGTGACATTGACCCTCTAAGATTCCTATTACACACTCTAAATTACCAGTGATGCTTTAACTGTTTAAAAACCATCTGTCCTGTTGGATTTTATTTTTATCATGTGCATACATTACTGTTCCTAAAACAACAAAAAGTCAGTTTTTCCTAGTATATAAATCTAAGTGGCTTGATTAAATTTCTCTCAAGTCATTTAAAGAAAAATCTCTTTGATTATGTCTTTTTCTTCTTTTATCTTTTGCCCTAATGTTACTTTTCATTTAAATTGACCAAAGGAATTGACTCGTTTTTATTTGTTACAAATAAATATATGTATGTATGTCTTACACAAGGACCAAGCCTAAAAAGTGAGACCTAAATTATAATGCTTTCTATGTAATCCTAACTACTGGTGGAGAGCAGAAGTGAAAATGAGAGGGAGGTCAAACCATAAAAAAAAACGTGTTGAGGAGACAGGCCAGTTGACAGAGGACCAAGCCAGCAGAGAAGAAAGTACAAGGGCTCAGTTTGGATTTAGAACTCACTGAAGCTCTAAGTTCTCTCTGACCTACAAAGACAAGATGTGGTTTCCTTCTACCTACTGCTGACAAGCAGGGTCCAAACTGAAGCAAAGTTCTATGTGTCACAGGTTTCAATTACAAGGCTGGACCTAGGTAAACAGATATCCCTAAGGTTTACCATTGGAGTTACTCGTTTCTAGCCAGCTTGTGCTCAATGTCATAAGCTACAGTGACCTTGGACAACTTACTTAACAAGCTACAGTGACCTTGGATAATTTACTTAACATGTTATGTTTAATATTTTATATTCAAAATGGGGATAATTCTTGAGTAAATGCCATAGGTCACTTTGTGAGAGTTCATTGAGATAAGGCATGTAAATTCTCCATAAATGTTGGCTATTGTTATTAGTGATAATTGGCTGCTATTCTGACTGGTAGAGTCTTTATTCTTTTTTCTATTTTAACAGCTTTATTAATATATCATTATCATATCAGATGACTCACCGACTTGAAGTGCACAGTTCAATGGTTATTAATATATTCACAGATACATGCAACTATCACCATAGTTAATTACAGAATATTTTAATCACTTCAAAAAGAAACCCTGTACCCTTTAGCTAGCACTCCCCTTCCTCCCCAATTCCCCTTTCCCACCAGACCTAAACAGTTACTAATCTACTTTCTGCTTCTATAGATTTGCCTATTCTGAATGTTTCACGTGAATGGAAACATTTAATATACGGCTTTCTGAGACTGGTTTCTTTCATTTAAGAGAATGCTTTCAAGCTTAATTCATATTGTAGCATGTACCAGCACCTCATTTCTTCTTATGGCTGAAAACTATTCCATGGTATAGATATACAGGTTGAGGATCCCAAATCCAAAAAATATCTGAAATCTGCAATGCTCCAAAATCTGAAACTTTTTGAGTACCAGCATGTCACTCAAAGAAAATGCTCTTTGAAGTGTTTCAGATTTTGGATTTTCAGATTAGGGATGACCAACCTGCAAATATAATGCATATATCCCAACATCTGAAAAAATACAAAATACAACACATTTCTGGTTCCAACCATTTTAAATATGGATATTCAGCCTGTACCACATTTTGTTCATCCATTTAGCAGTTGAGGGACATTTAAGTTGTTTCCACCTTTTGGCTATTATAAAAAATACTGCTATAATTGTTTTGTGGACATGTTTTCATATCTACTGTCTAGGAGTGGATCACTGAGTCATATAGTAACCCTGTTTAATTATTTGAAAAAAATTCAGACTATTTTCTAAAGTAGCTTCACTATTTTTTCTACCAAGGTGCAAGGTAGATTTCCTCACATTAACTGGTAGAGTCTTCTGTTTCCTTAAAAGTAAAATGAATATAATTTAAGTCGACAAAAACTTCACAAAAACTTTTACTGCTAGAGGGTAGATCTTATAGAATTTTAAAGTTGTCACAGAAACTATATAAGGTCAAAGATAATGAGCGAAAATCACAATTCTTTTCTTTTGGAAGTCTTGATGTCTACAGTCATTTAAACTCACCATATTTTATAGGATGAGCTTATAATTTATTGTCAAAACTACAACACTTTTAAGAATGAGAGGTGTTTTATCTATAATAATACTAGGACCATAAGAGTATGCTGAGGCTGTCCCAGGCAAACTGGGACATATGTTCATCCTGTATATAATGAAAGACCTCACTATGGACTCACACTCATTTGGGAATATGTTCTACTTGTTTTCTTTTATTATCAGAGGTGATAAATTTGCATTAATCTCACACTTATGTGCAAGCATACATGAATGTACATGCTGGATTAAGTTAAAGGCTGTGTCTCTTCCCTCAGAATGAACCAAAATAACTCATGCACACAGGAACTGAATTCTAGCATTTTTAGCAATCCATGTTGTTTTTCCAGCTAAACTGACATGATTGCACCATAATATTTACATTTTTATATAGTGTCCATGTTTTAAAATGCTTTTGCATGCCCTATATCACTTTTCATATTATTCTACCCTCCATCTCCAAGAGTGCCTATTACAGTGTTAGGCATATAAATGTTGCCTTCCCACCAAAAATGTATATTAAAAAACTAGTTTCTGTCAGAGCACTTAGTAATATAACAAGATGCAAAGGGGCCAGTCTTTGTATCTAAGAGACTGGGGTGTCTAAAACAGACTCCCGCCATGCAACTTCTATTCTCCTAATTTTCTTTTTTTCTCTCTTTTTCCCATCATAATTTCCAACTAACCAACCAACCAACCAACCAACCAATTGACCGACCAAACTCACCTCAACATCCTCAGTCTTAAATACAAACTATGTTATTACTTGGAATTCTGATTTTAGAGAACATATAAGGTCAATTTTACAAATTATAATGGGAAATTCTGGCAGAGTACAACCAAGAAAATGATAAACAAACAGAGATGCACCTGTTACTGCCCCAGGAGGGAAGTACTGAACACCGGTTGCCCTAATTCACCCTCTGGAGGAGTTCCTTTGCCAGCAGCACAAAAAGAGTCATAGCCATTAAAAAACAAACAATTGTGAGAGAAAGACTGAGAAGGAGGAAAATGATGCTGCCCACTTTGAATACACAGGAGGGTTTCTTCAAGAAAACTTGAGTTGAGTGGAAGCTTGACCCTCAAATAGTTGCCTAGGTCAACAGGACCTGAGGCAATCCCTGGGGTAAGGTCTGGTCAAATAAGTTAAAGCCGCCTTCAGGGCACTTTCAATTTAGGCACCAATTTCCTCAAGACTAAGGACAAGAAAACAAGGCTGCTTGAGTTCAACTTTCTCCTTTGCCTTTTTACTCGTTTACTTTGTTCCTGTGAGTATAGTATATCTAAGAGTGACTTCAAATGACTGGGAAAGCTCATCATAAAGATGCTGCTTCTGATCATGGTCTAATCATGGACTAATTTTTAGCCATCCAAATACATTACCTCGGCTTCAGGCATGATGACACATAACTTTTTAAAAGACATTTTTACTTACAACCCCTTAAGTTCTAGGTTTCCTTTCACCATAAATTCTGCAAACATTTTCTCAGTGCCGGTTTAAGTGTAGGGGGAATTGCTGTGTCTCATTACAATTTCAGTTTTTAGTCCTCAACTAGTTCTATGGCCAGTTCCTCCCATATATCCCTGAAACTGCCTTAGGTCTCTTAGGGCTGATTTGACATCAAGCTTGAGAAATTCAGAACGTGTTCTTTCTTCCAAACAGAACATGTTCTATGCTCATTAACTGTCAAAGTAGAATATTTTTAAAATCTTATTTTTTCCATATATGTAAAGTCTCATGTTCCTATCAATTAAAAAACTGAAAAATAGAGAATTCTGTAGTTTTATACTATCATTGACATGACTAATCAAAACTTTGCCTTGAATAAGGTTTGGTGATCTTAATATACCCACTAAATCTCTGGTGTATTTGCAACTCATTAATCTTTTTTCTTTCTAGAAATTCTCTACCGTTTTTGGCTTATAAGACACTGATATTTGCTGATTCTCCCTATAATCCTCTGGTCACTTTTTTGAAGTCTCTGATGGCTTCTCTTTCCCAACATTTCACAATTTTGTTCTTGGAGCACTGTGTTTCTCATTGTATGCAACGGAGCAACATACAAGACCTGATTATTAGACAGAGTTGCCCATGAAAATCTCCTAAGAAAGAGGCACATTTAGGTGCAAATATACCATATCCCAACAGGTCCACAGTCTTTTTCTCCAGTATTGAAATCCATCACTGCTGATGCCCGGATGAAGTAGTGGCTTGCTCTTAAAGGCCAAGTTGTATACAAAGTAAGTAACTTTAAAGATGAGAAATCTATGTGACAAGGCAAGACATCAATCACAGGACAAGGATAAGGGTGCTGAGACTAAAGGAGAATATATTTCCTTTGGAATGTGAGCTGTAGTCACTACACTTAATAAGTTGTGCTCTTTATCTTCCTTTGCAAAGCATGTAAATTTGAATTTGTAATAATAAAGTGTATGTATGATCAGGCATTGTTATTCTCACAGGGTGATTCAGTCTATGGTCACCATTTGACATAGCATTGCTAAGTTTATGTGTATGTTTGTGTGAAAGCTGTTAGTATTAATATTAGCATTATTTTAGTTTTGCCTTCCTGAATGAATGTGATAGGTTCTGAGCCCACAAAACACACAGGTAGTAGTTACAGCGAAATGCTTCTTGTTACATGACATTATTCCAGTCACCCAATAATTATCTATTCAATTCTAATGTGTGGCAGGCTCTACACCAAGTGTGACAGATAGTGAATCAAACTAAGCAAAAAAAAAAAAAAAAAAAAAATCCCTGTTTTAGTACAGCTTATTACCTTATGGAGTTTGGTGAATGTCTGTATTCATTTTGTTAAAGAAGTTATTAGGCATCTTTTATGTATTAAGTACTGTGTAGAACTCTAACAACATATGAACAAAAACATGGTTTCTAATTTTTAGAGGCTTTCAGTTTAGGGTTAGTACAGGAGGGGAAAGGAATAGACAGATAAAATGATTATTACAATACAATTACCATTACAATATAGCCGAACTGTGCAGAGTCATATGGTATTAGAGAAGATGACATTATTGTAGTAAACTAACCTGCATTAGGGAGAAAAAAGGAAATATTTACCTAAGATTTATCTTAATTGTGTAATTTATTTCTTGATATCATTGATTTGTTCTGCTCGTTACTTCTGTAAAAAAAGCCATTACACTGAGTTTGGTGGTTAAGGATGATTTTATAAAAATAAATGACACTTAAGTTGAGACTTAGATGTGGTTATTATTTTAATTAGGGCGATAGATAGGAACAATGGGCATTGAAGGCTGGAAAGCCAACATAAACTAAAACATAAGACATAAATTATAAGCCATAATAATAAGTGAGAACTGTAGTTTTCTCAACTAAACAGGGTTTGCATGACAGGGAGAGGTAAAAAACGAGACTAAGCAGTGAAGTTGGGGATAGTCTGCAGAGCAGTTTTAAAGCTAGGAAGAAGTACTTGTAACTGATAGAATATCTAACTATCCATCCATCCTGAGGACTTTTATTAAGTGTTTGCATTGCAGTTATCATGCTGTGTTCTGAGGATACATTTAAAAAGAAGGAAAAATACAGACTTAACCCTCAAGTTTATAGTCTAATTTGAAAACAGATAAGCAAAATAAGAAATAGAGCACAATATCATAACTTGTAAAACATAAAAACATACAAAGAAGAAAATCTGGAATCTGCTTGGAGGAGCCAAGAAGGCTGCTGTAGTTTAAATGTATCCCTTCCAAAATTTAGATGTTGCCAATGTGAGAGTATCAGGAGGTGAGGCCTTTAGGACATGATTGGCCCATAAGGGCTCCTCCCCTATGATGGGACCAAATATGTCCCATGGAAGGCAAAACTAAAATAATACTAATATTAAAAGGGCTTGATGGAGGGAGTTCCTCTCTTTTAGCCCTTCTGCTTTCTGTCACATGAGGACACAGCGTTCCTCCCTGGGAAGACATAACATTCAAGGTGATATCTCCGAAGTAGGGAGGCCAGGACTTCACCAGCTAGTGCCTTAATCTTGAACTTTCCAGCTCCCTGAACTGTGGAAAAAGAAATTCTATTTTTTTCTAAATTACTCAGTCTCTAGTATTCTGTTATAGTAGTACAAAAACAAAGGCTATATCCAGTTTGACACCTGAGCTAAATATTAAAGGAAGGGTAAGACAGTAGTTTGAGGGTATTGCAGGCATAAGAAACAACAAAGACATAAAGGAAAAACAGATAATAGCTTTCTGACAAAAATTGTGTGTGGTTCTAAAATGCCACAAATTGAACTTCTTTTCTCTTTGAGAAGAAATGGGGAAAGATGATACTGAGAGACAGGCAGGAACCGGGACTTTTGAGTTTTATCCTTAGTTTTTGATATGCTCTGGAAGAGTTTAATATGGAAGACTTTTATACTCAAATTTTTGTTTTACAGGTTTACTCTAGACACAATGTGAAAAATATCTTGTGGTGGCAAGGCTGAGATAAGTCTGGCTGCAAGACGACTAGTTAAGAGGATATTGTACCAAGGTGTGGTGACTGAAATGGAGATATAAGAGGCATAAAGTAAATTACAAGACAAAGAGGGTGAGGAAGTGGAGGCATATAGGAAAATTACACAGTTTCTGCTTAGGTAACTGGGTAGATAGTGGCACCAGTAGGTAGTCTAACAGATGACTTATCTGGGTGGGATCAGTGACTCCAAAGCTATGAAATTACAGGATATCTTTTCCCAAGAAGCATATTTGGTGTGAGTTGATAGACCTTGGGCAATTTGTCTCGATGAAGAGATGAAATCTGAAGCAGTGTTTTCCAAACAGAAAGAATGAAGCCAAGGACAGCAGAGAAGATAGCATGAAGCTAGGACGGTAGAAGAAATGGCCAGAGTTTATGACAGTGTTTATGGCCAGTATATATTCTATAACTATTATAACTTCAAGATGATCTAGATGAGAGAAGAGATTCAACCACATATTTTGAAAGACCACTGTTCTCTATAGAAAAAGATGAGCAATGTGTCCTTATGTATTTTATAAACATGAATCCTTCAGAAAGGCATTTTTTGGTATTAAAGTATACAAATTTATAATTATTCCATTTTATGAAGAACACTGCCTTTTTGCAAGTGTGGCTTTGCAACAAGAATTTCATCTAAATTCTAAAGAAGAGAGACTATAAAATATTCAATATGACTTGATTTTATAGTGAAATTTCAAAAATAGACCAAAAATGTGAAACATGGTACACAAAAGTAACTCATGCAAGGGTATATGAAGAAAATAATCCCATGAATCACCATTAATGATCTTCTACTAATGAAAAGTCAAAGATGAAGAAATGCTTTAAATTTGATATGTATTTCAATTGCAAAAGACTGGGAGTTTTCTTTTATTTGAAATGTGGAAAGGTGTTTATAGAGAGTGAATTATGTACTTTCTTGATTTTTTCAGAGTTTTCTTAAAACATAAAACAACAACAATCATCAATCCAATTAGAGGAAAATCATTGCAATGAACATCTGTTGGTTTTGCCAGTCAGCATTCATACAACCTTATTTAATAAAAATTTCCTTTGGGAAACTAACCTTCCTCCCACTCTCAGCAATATGATTGGATGGATATAACCCACATCTCTCTCTAGGGATGGGCCCTGATTGTAACGAGGCAATCAGCAGAGCCCCTCTCCCTGATGACCATGATCAGTTTAGGTTTGGGCACATTTTCCAAACTGCAAAGAAGAGTTAGATAAGGTCTCTTGGAAAGAAAGCCCCCTACTATATCTCCTAAGGATGCTAAGTGGGGCAATTCTAAGTCTTCTTCTAGATGGTGGTGCAGTAGTAGAAAGACATGAGACCTCGAATTGATGCATCCTCTTTGTTTTCATAGGGGGTAGAGCTTTGTGGTTCTTGGGGGACTCACCATGTAAAATCAAAGATAAGGCTTGAAGTCAGAGTAGGGATGCTGGGTCTTTGTGACGATGTTTTAGTTGCATTTCCCTATATTTTCAAGCGTGTTAGCTAATTTAGTTACTAACTAATCTTCTGTTGGTACTTAAGAAGCATGTCAGTGGACAATACATACCCTTTGATCTTTAACAACTTGAAGTTGCTTATCTACTAATGAAGATAATATCATTAATGTAAATGACTCATTCAAGATTCTGAATATGACAAGGACATTATTAGAGAAGCCAATTTAATACTACAATCAAGGTAAATGATGGATTTTTTTATAGCAAATTTAATAAAATTGAGCCATATTCAGTTTATATGACAGAGTGGGAGTCAGCATGTTCTTCAGTCAATAACCAAAACCTAAGAAGCTTGAAAGCTGTTATAACCTGCTTTAAGAAATTTCACATGCCTAAGTACCTAATTTTACAACTTTCCCAACTGATGAAATATAGGAAGTGGAGCAAAAGAAAAAAACAAACAAACCAAACAAAAACAACAACATAAAAACCCCAAATGTCATGACTTTCTATAGGGTCTCTTTGTTGCTTGAAAGAATAAAGTGAAGACCTAATCATATAGAGTCTTATGATAAGATAACTCAGAGAGGTAAAGTAATTTATACCATTTTGAATGAGTATTCCATCTCCTTGGCCTCTACAAGTCTTATATAATGTGAGCATGAGGTTTACCCCGAGTTAGAAGCAGACCATAACTCATTTCTGGAGTATGAGAGGCTGCTCTGCATTTAGACTATTATGTGTTTATGTTGGGGCAACTCTGCCTGGGACTGTATTTGGGTCACAGACAACAGTAGTAGTGTGACAATTTCAGGAGAAGAAGTGAAGAATAGAGCTTTAAGTAGCAAATCATTGACTATCAAATGCTAGGCATAAAAAGTTCAAAGTCCTTGCCAAGCATGTACAAATAACAGTTATACCCAGGTCTATTACCCTAGAATAGTGACTTTTACGCTATCAGATCCAACATTTCCTTTTCATAATTGGTGTTTTGTAATCTTCCCCTTAAGATCCTTGAATGAAAATCATAGATACTGTAACTTAACTGTGCATGTAATTAAAAATATAATTGTCTAATTTAACATCCAAAAAAACTACACAAAATTATATATTACATGTATTATAAATTTCAGTATGTAAAAATTAGGCTAACCTATGCTAGATGATATACTGCGTTGGTCAGATGTCTACAGATTCATAAAAGTATGAGTGCCGAAGAAACAAATAGAGAAAGAATATGGTATGATTTATTTGCAATTCAAATATGGGAATAGTCTTGCCATTAGCGATTTTCACAACAATGATAACTCTTCAATCATTTCAAATCAAATAAGGTCTAATTTTTCCTGGATTTCCATTCTTGGAAATTTTAGGTTATTAAATTTCAGGATATTGAGGTTGCAAAAATTTTTTATATTTATATGTAATATGGAATTAGGATCTGGGTACAGATATTTATAAAATGATTTTTTAAGCTAGTCTCTTATTTATGATTTGTAACAGATGTTGGAGCTACCACTGCCAGTAGCACCCTTTAATTATTGTGACAACCCCAAACATCCCTGCCCATTTTTAATACTACCCATAGATAGCTGTAATGACTTCTCTAATAATCAGTGTTCTAGATATTCATAGTTACTCAAATCATAAATCACAATGTAATCTAAAACTCTATATAACGATGTCATTCACAAGGCCAAATGGGAATTCAGGACAGGAATATTGCTTGGGTAGTTTACAAATATATAATTCATACTCACAGAATCTACTTTTTAAATTACATTCATATACATATGTGCTTTCCCTACAAGATTTTTTTTCCCACTCTAAAGTAAAAGAATCAAGTGAGAAGTACAAAGTATTTGAGGTCATAACTGCCATTTCAAAGAAAAATATTATTTTAAAACTAAAGTGTCATTTTTTCTTTCATATGTTCTAATATTTGAGTTAGAGTCTAGCGTATGCTTGAATTCAAGCATGCAATTCCAAGAATGGCTTTTATTTTGGAATTGGGTTGTGCAGATAGCTGTTACTGCATGTGTGGTATGCCAGTCTGATCAATAGCCTGATGAGGCATGTGTGGCCTGCACTGCCCAGCCCTACCATTTTCAACCTAATTAGCAGCTGCTCAAAGATGGGAAACAGGTGCAGATCCAGGGCCAGACCAGGGAAGTCTGCCTATAATTAACAAGGAAAAAAGGGTCAGATATTGGGAAGAATATCAAATCGGTCCACTGGGGTTAGCATGCTGGCCTCAAAGGCATAGTCACCTGAGATCTTAAGCATGCTAATGTAAATTATGCAAGCTTTCAAACAACGTGGCTGCATAATCAGTTGGCAGAGTGGAAAATGATTTTTTTTTTTTTTTTTTGCAATAGAGTAGAGAAAAAGGACATCTACAAAACTAATTTTTTCTCATCATGTTGTGGATTTTGGTAAAAGGACTATATAGAAGTTTTAGCAACAGTTTCTGTGAGGCAGTCATGAGCTGCTTAGAAGTTGTTAATCAATTACAGTTCTTCAAGAAACAGGTAATGTTTGGAGGAAAGTTCAGTAATCAGGTTGTTTAGAGAATTATGCACTTACAGATATTTGCAAGTAGACTTATTAGACCCATGTGGTTATGCATAATATATAGGCTTTAGTCATTGGGAACTTTTAAAATTACTCAATATAGTGTAGTCTGTTTAAGACTAACAAGAACTTGCTAAACTTGGAGAAGGTGAAAAATCCAAATTCCTGAGCAAGGAATGAAGGACAAAGTTGTGTGCCAGATTCAGATTCTGGCTTTAATAGTCAAGTTTTCGGTACAAAGTCATTCTTTCTATTCCAATTAATAGACCTTAAAATTTACCCTAGCTTTGAGAAAACTTTATGCACTGTCCTTTCTAATATTTAGCATTTAGGCTCCCAGTAAATTATCACTGACTTGGTGCCAAATTTCTCATGGTACCAAGGAGTTTTATATTTTCAGTTGAGCAATTGCTGGCAGTGTCATTTAACTTAGTCACATTAATGTTATGGTAGAAACAACCCCTAAACATCAGATGCTTACAAAAACAAAGGTTTATGTTTCACTCACAGTGCATGTCTTTTGGGTTGGCCATGGGCTTCATATTGATTTCATTACAGGCCTTAACTCAAAAGAACCGTTCCTCTTGGGGGCATTACTCATCTTGTGACAGGGGAAACAACATGGCAAGATTTGGGGGTGATCTTCATCTCTTACACCCATATACCACTTGATGTGCCATGGCATCAAGAAGGCAGAATGTATAATCCTTCTTTGAGGGGAGCAGCGAATACTTCAAACAAAAATAAAATCAACTACAAAGATGTAGACAGGATCTAGATACATTTTTAGAGAGCCAATGCTTGCTGTGGTGAGAATACAGATACTACTTTGTCTAAATGAGTGTGTTTTATTATCAGAATTAAATAAAATACTAGCTGCTATTTTTTTCACATACATATTCTGTGCTAGATACTTAATATATATATTTTTTACCCTTGTAGCAACATTGAAGCCTTGGGATTATCATCTCCATTCTATGTAAATCATGGCACAGGGATTTTGATTTGCTTAAGCCTCCACAGCTAAGTAAGTGACAACACTGGGGTTACAACCCAGCTCTGTCACTGAACACACTCTTCCAATACACTTACTGCCTTTGAAGATGTGGCAGGTCTGACAGGTATCTTAACTCATGGGATTTTAACAAAATCTGTTTCATGAGAGGATGTGCGGGCTGCCTGGAGAGTGTCAGTCGGTACCTCTGGGGCTAGATGAAGGTGCTTGAGTACGGAGCACAGGACACACTATTTCAGGATTGAGTCAAGAAGACTAACGTCTTTCTAGGGTCCCTTTACTGCCACACATTTATGTCAGGATTCTTAATAATGCCACTCAATAGTGGCCTTTTTTACTGATTTTTTTTTTGTTTATATGTGTATGTTTAGGATGTTTAGGAGCACCTCTGGCCTTCACTCATTGGATGCCATTGAAATCCCTCCCCCAATTGTGAAAATCCAAAATGTCTCTAGACAATGCCAAATATCCTTGGGGGTATGTGTATATGTACAAAAACAGACCCAGCTAAGAGCCTCTGCTTTATATCCAAATGGCACAAATTAACCCTCGTGGTATGTGTTGTACAATAATCATCAACTCTTTAAACAACATGAATTGATTACTTACTACATGTTGGACACTTCACTGGCTTGTCTGCGGAAGGGGTGGCACGAAGATAGGTAAGGCCAGTCAGGTATTCACTGAGTGCAGTTTGTAATTCTGAATCCATAAAGAAATTTTGAAACAAAAGGGAGAGAGAGAAAGATTGGAGAGTCTAAGATTTTTGTGTGGGCGAGAAAATATTGAGGGGTGACATAACTAATATATCTAAATACAGAAAAGAATTTTGATGAATACTTGATACTAAATAAAAAGAAGGCAGTCTACCATTTATTTCTGTCTCTGCCCTGGACCAGCTCTGATCACCTTTATCCAGAGACATGTCAAAGCCTCAAATGGCTTCATATAAATTCCATGTCTGAAGAATTTAGGAATCAATGATGCTAAATCTAGAAGGAATCCTAGCCCAATCTAACTCTGAGACTGAGATCTGCCAGAAAAGATATCAAGGCACACCAAAAAGGTCTCTTTTTATGCTTAGGAAGATGATGAGCAAGAGAAGAGAAAAGAGAGGGAGAATAGGGAAGAATGCCAGAAAAGAGAAAAGAGGGACCTGGAGCAAGAATCAATGTGATAAAACAGGAAAATTAGCAAATTTGGCATCACAAATTTGTTCAAACCACAAGAACCCAGGTCAATTGTACATGAAATATTACATCATCTCTAGAATGGAAGGAATAGTCATTGCCATCAGTGTAGGTTATAAGAATTAATTGATATGCTACATTTACTCTTAAGGCATATTTTAACAGTTTTAAATGAGCATGCACATTTAATGTACTTTTTATAGTTTTCCCAATTCTACCTTATATTTTTAACATGGAAAGCCAGAGGGAAAGTAGGCTTTCTGCTTTGAAGATTCCATTTTACTTAAATTTTACATACATGTTTGAAGGTTAGGTTAGGGAGATTTGGGATAGGTGAGGAGCAGATGAAGTGGGTTCCTATTAGAGGAGCTTACATTGGTTAAAAAATGGAATGAATGAGCAACAAAGAAGAGATATTTTGAAACAATCATAGATTTTAAAAAATAATAATAAAAAAGAAAAGCCATTATGCAAAATTAGAGCAATTTAGCTTTAGGGGGGAAATGTTGATTCCTGGTTGAAACAAAAAACAAAAACAAATCAGAGAGATGGGAGAGATTTCTGTTTGAGTGCCCTCCAATTCTGTTAATAGGCTCTGTAGGGTTGGTTAGAGCATTTATTCTCACTGTACACCTTTTTATTGTTACATTCCATTGGAATTTTAATGTCTATTAACATTATAAATGATTTGGTAGGACTTGGATCACTTACCTAATTTTTCATCATTAGCTTAGGATGTTAATTATGCTTTAAATAGGAATGATCTGAGACTTTCTTGTTTTACTTAGAGAACAAGGCACATAGAATATTAAGTACTATACTTGATTACATTACTTTTCATGTAGGAACAGCTGATTGAATATTGGTTGATCCTGAAGTACAGTACATGGAGTCCAGTATACAGTTAAGACTGCTCTTCTGAGTTTAAATTTCCTTTTGTGGTGACTAGCTTTGTTTAAGTACAAAGCATTATTTTTAACTACATGATATTCAAATGTAATAATTGTGTGATCAAGGAAATAATTTATTTCATCTCTGTTTAACAGATGAAAAAACTGAAGTCTAGGCAGTACGGTGTTTTGGGGTCACACATTAAGTAAATGTAAGTTGGGACTCTCGTTTCTAGGTAATCTTGAAGTACTCAGCCCCAACTACTTTCTTACCCTTATGTCCAACACACAGTAAGCTAAAGCATCTCTTTTACAGGACTGAAATGGTGCTGTAGGTGCCCTACATCACACTGCATATTTATAATACTGCAGGAAAATGGCTATGTCTTATAAATTAGAAGTAAACAGAGTAGCATCATTAAAAATTTCAGTCAAGTTCAACAGCTGCCCTCAATCCTTCTTTTAAAATTCAGAGACTCAAAATAGACAGGCTAAGATTTATAAAAATAGATTTGTCTGTCACTTCTAATTTTACATTTTGCAAACAAGTTGTGGTTCAATGAAAATTTGCAGATAGATTGAGCATCTGGCAATAGGAAGATTGTCATGATTTCCATGGTTTGTAGTCAGACTACAAAAGATAATTGGTAAAGATAATCTTTCGTTTGAATAGCCTAAATGATTTTACCTCCCTAACCCTGATGACAGATGGTGGGTATCATTATTATCAACTCAGTTTTATGAGAGGAAGGAAACTGAAGAACCAAAATGTTGACTCACTCATTGCTGAAGCAATGTGTCATTCTGGAATGAGTTCCAGTCTAGGGTTGCAAGCCTGGCTTTTCCACTAACTGGCTTTGTGATCTTGAACACATCTCTGAATATTTGGAGCTTTGTTTACTTAGCTGTAATAGAACAGAGTAGATTAGATCCTCCCTACTCAAAGTATGGTCCTATGGATCAGCAGTATTGGCACCACCTGGAAGCTTATTAGAACTATAGACTCTCAGGTCTCACCCCAGACCCACAGAATCAGAACATCCATTTGAAAAAGATCCTAGGTAATTCCTATGAACACTGCAGTTTAGGAAGTCCTAGATTTGGGGATCTTAAGGATTCCTTCCAGTTATAACATTGCATCAACTTGAGCACAGCAACTGTCCTACAAGTCCTACTAGTGTGTCTGGCATGGAGTACATTATGGAATATATAAATAAATAGGAAGTTATTCTCACCTATTCTAATTTCAAAGACAAGTTATCTTGGCCAATAGGACCTTGAAGTCTTGGAAAACCTTTCTGTAAGTTATATACCAGGGTTCAGTCATTTCCCTGACATAGAAGCGTGAGAGTCCTGTATTCTCATATCCATTTCCTCATTTTAAGGAATACTGTCTTATTTTTACATGGAAAAATAGTTGCTCCAACCCTCTTTCTGTGGTTGCTGATTCTGTGTGGCACAAACACCAAATAAATCTGTTCATTTCCTTGAAGCTGCTTGCCTTCCCCTTTCGCAGCCCACCCATTCAGGCATCACATTACTGCCAGGCCATTTGCACCATCTGCTCATTAAGTGTCAGTTGATGGGAGGATGGAGGACACCTGGTGACCGTAAAGTCAGGCCAGTACACCGAGGGAAATCTGCAAAGTGGTAGAAAAGCATAAAATAAAACAGACCTTGGGAATCCAGAGGGTTGAGTTTCAGAGAAAGGCGGAATGAGTGAAGCAGGTCAAGCTTCTGAGGCCCAGAGCAGCCTTTTAATTTCCTGACCTTGTGCTCTGTGAGCACTGCCCTGTGAAGGGAGAGAGATTCCTTAGGAAGCAGGGGCACATACATTTTCTGCTGACCAGCTCTTCCTGAAAAGCAAATGGTACATGGTGAACTTGCTATGAGTACCTGTTGGAGTGAAGATTGTTGAATTTCTGAAAGGACACCTTTGTTTCCAAGTTGCTAGCTAGGCTATTGCTTCTAATTCCACAAAGCATCCATAGTCAACTGTTTATTATTTTTGAAAGCAGATTCAGACCGAAAGACCTAGCTATGTCCTGCAGAAATATGGCCAGAGGGCTCCTTTCTGGAAAACTGGGCCTCAGAGAACCACATGAAAAGCCCCAGGACAATGTTAGGACAGACAACTGTAGCCACACTCCAAGGAGCCTCAACAGTCAGACGTCTGCTCAGCTCTGAGTTACTTAAAACCAACTGTCACACGTTTAGGTCATGGCTTCAATTCTTAACAAGAGACAATGACTGCGTTCTGTTCTCAGCTTACGATGTTAAAATTGATTAAAAGCATTAGTGGTGGTGGGCATGAGAATATTTTGGTCTTTGAACCTTAACAGAATCGTATCACTTCAGACTCCATTGTTAATAGTTAATGAGACACATTTTAGCAGGAAATATGTGGTAATTAAGAGAATAGACTCTGGGCTAGAATTCTGACTTCATAACTTGTGTGACTGTGTGCAAATTACCTAATATTTTTCTGCCTCAGTTTCCTTATCCATAAAACGGAAAATAATAGTAATCTACATCATAGGTTGTAAAGACTGAATGCATTAGTCACGTACAGTACAAAGAAATAGAGCCCGGCACATAGTTAACTGCTATAGAAGGGTTTGCTATCATTATTGAAGTAAGGTTGCTTTGAAATGTATTTTCTCTCATTTTCACCCATGGGGGGTTAGATAAGCTAATTAAAGAAACTATTATGATCAGCATTCCGTTGGATTCCAGGACCAAAGGAGAGATGATAAACCTCTTCCATCTCTCCATTTCCTGCCAAGTCTCCTTTCCCATTATCTTATTATCTGACTCCTAGCTTCTGTCAGAGAAAATAAGAAAAAAGAAATCTATGTAATGATCTTTGCCTGTAGTGGCTTCGTTGTCAGCATCTGCTCTATCGCCAGTAGGTATTGATGTATTGAAGGTTCCCTCAAGCTTGTTCAAACAGGGAATTAACTTTAATTCTCAGCAATGCCAGAGGGCTTGGTTTGGGCCAAGGTATCTTGCTGCCCTTAAAACTAAGTCCAGGTTCTGGCAATGGATTAAGCAAAGGGTTTCAGACTCAAATGCCCATAGGTGCCAGACAGGTTACCTGAATGAATGAAGCCAGCTAGAGTAAAAAGCACATCAGTCTTTCTTATTCGTCGCTCTAGATAAAGATATGGCTACAGAAATATATTGTTCTCCTCATAGGCAAATAATTGTGCCAATGCAGTCATTAATGGCTATTCACACCAAATCTCAGTTTGAGAGAAAATAAACAGGACTGGGGCCTACGGAGAACTGGCACCCACACAACTGAGGTGGCTGTTTTTCAACAGTGACCGTTTCCTGCCATGTGAGCCCAATAGTGCCAGATTTTCTGATTTTTAAAGAGAAGCTCCAAATCTAAGTATTGGGGGGAAAAAAGTGAAAACTCCAGAGTTTTAAACATCAGCTGAAAATCTCAGCTGGCAGACCATGGAGGACAAATGAATCATGTTTACCAGTTGAATTTGACCTGCAAGCTTCAATTTTGGGTTAAATTTCACGCACTTAGATTCATCTCTGTCTGTCAGTAAGTTATTAGGAACCCTGGATGTAGGAGAGGCAAGGTTCTGCAAAGAGAGAGAGCATGAGAGCACAAAGTTATATATATATCTGTGTGTGTGTGTGTGTGTATATATATATATATGTTTGAGACAGAGGTTTTGCTCTGTCACCCAGGCTGGAGTGCAGTGGCACGATCACAACTCACTGCAGCCTCAATTCCTGGGCTCAGGTGATCCTCTCACCTCAGTCTCTTGAATACTGGGACTGGGACTACAGGTGCTCACCACCACACCCGACTGATTTTTTGTGTTTTCAGTAGAGACAGGGTTTTGTTGTGTTGCCCAGGCTGGCTGGAACTCCTCAGCTCAAGCAATCAGTCCACCTCAGAACTTTTTACATCTTGTTCAGGAGATAGGAGTCTCTCATATGAATACTCTTACACCTTTTTTCCCTTTAACTTGTTATTTTGAAATAATTAGACCTAAAGAAAAGTTGCAAAAGTAATAAAAATGCTTCTTACCTACCATTCACCCAGATTCTCCAAATATGGTTAATAATTTACCACATTTGCTTTCTCATCCTCTTCGTCTTGTTTTTCCTATCGCTCTCTCTCTCTCTCTATATGTATATACACATGCCTCTTTCTCTTTATATACATATATTTATACATTAAAAATATATTTTTCTGAAACACTTGAATATTCAGTATCATTTTGTTTCCAAATAGTTTAGTGTATTTCCTAAAGACGAAAATATCCTCTTATGTAGCACAGTGCAAATCAGGAAATTAACAGTAATATAATATTATCTCTATTATGTTTATTCAAATCTCACATCCCAATTTCTTCACAGCAAAAGATAAAATTTCAGAGGTGTGATGCAACAGAATGTCATCCGCTGCATTTTGTGGCCATGCCCTGTGTTCTTTTATTTTTAATTTTTTGATGACTGGAAAAAGTTCCTCTTTGTCTTTCATAATAAAAGGCAAGTCTATTTTGTCTTTTATAACATTAATATTTCAGAATACAGGCAATTCCTCAGTATTTTAGAAGAGAACAGACCGTCTTTCGATTTGGGTTTGTTTAATATTTGCCAATGGTTAAATTTAGATTGTGCACAGCAGGCTTGAATCTCGGCAGGAATACCAAGAAGTGACGTTGTGTCCTCAGTATGAGGAAGACTCAGTGGGAATATTGGAGGAAGACCATTAGCTTGAGTTGGGAAGAGAGGCATTTACGGTACAAGCACTTGCCCTCAAAACCAACATTTTGCTATTTTTGTTCTTTTAGCCTTGTTATTAAAAGATCCTGTCCATGTTCTTTCCGTCTGTATAAAAGTTTATCCCCTCATTCCTCTTCTCTCACACCATATTTGTTTTAATGAAGAAATTCTCAGACCCTGGATCCACTTGGCATTGGAATCATATGCAGGCCTGTGAGGTTTGCTGGATTGGTAGCTGAAATGTCTCTGACTTGTGAAGCACCAACAGGCATTTGCAGTCCTTTCACGTGCCTTAGCTCAATTGTCTTCTCTTCTTACAGAAGCAGCAGGAGGTCGTCTATGGCTTAATCATGTAACGCAGGTTTCCCATTTTAAAGATAAATATAACTGAGATCTGGTGAAGCAAAGTGAGATGCTAATATTGCAGATATATATGGCATCTCACTCACAGGCTAGAATTTGAGATTTTTTTTTTTGCTTTCTTTCTTGTCCTAATCTTCAGCAAGAATTTGAGATTCTTGACCCTTCATCTAGTGCACTTTCTCGCACACAGATTTTCAGAGCTGTATAAATTCAGGTCCAATTGATGAAGTAGTTGCAGGCACTTCTGAATGATTAATAATGATTATATGATAATAATAGCCAAATGATATACTGCTTATCATATACAAGGGATTGTTCTAAGTGCCAACACATATTAATGCACATAACATTTAATTCAATATTTAAAATGGAATCAACATTTACAATTTTTCCCGTGTGGTAATTGTAAAATTTAGATTTTGTTAATTAATGGAAAATGGAATTGTTTGTAGCACTTTAGCACTCTTCGGTTTTATTTGTTTAGAATGCTCTGGATAAATCATTTCCTCATATAACTTTCTGCTTTAAGCTCCTTCCTTGTACATTAGGGGAGTATTTTTCAGGCTACATCTTACTGCTTTTGGTTCAAGACTGAATGTGACTTTTTCTTGCAGTGTTTATATTTGCACTGAAGTGTTGTGGACTCATATGATTAGGTAAAGTTTGTTGCTGGAGGCAATATTATGCAATTGCTTAAAATCTTACTCAGTTCAGATGGTTAATAGTCTTCAGTGGCATTTAACTCCTGTTTTGTGTTCATTTGTATTCAAGTACTTGAAGACAGGAGTTTAGCTAGCTTCCTGGGGTGACTTTCTGCGTGATATTATTGTTTAAGCTACATAAACATTGGGGGAAAAAAGAGAAAAAGAAAAAGGAGAAAAAAAGGATGGAGACATTGTCATTTGTTACCCATTAAATGTTTAGGAAGTCTTTTTCCTAAACATGAACCAGAGATACAATTAGCCTGAAAGGCATTGCTTTTTGTGTAAATCCAATGTGGAGTCTCCCTGTGAGGGTTTGAGATTGAGTGTGGTTGGCTACAGTGGCTCACTGTTCTAGTTCAGGTCCTGATGATTTTTCTTAAGTCCCAGCAGTATGCCTTACACGTAGTTAATGCTCTAAATATAATAGAATGAATGGATTGGACTTAAGAGAGAACTGAAATAAAGGAGAGTTTGAGGAAGGGGTTGTTATAGGGGAGGGATATGTGTCATACTGGGAAATGCCAAGGTGAGCTCTGCTAAAGATTTAAAAAGTTATAAGTATTTATAGTTAGGAAGAAACAGAGGAGAGTGAAGAACCAAACTATTAATAGAAGTGCCCACTCTGAAAATGATAATTTATTGTTGCTGTCCCCACCTCTCCTTCCAATTTCATGAGTGGTAGGAATGATTAGTCAATCATGGAAGTTTTTCCAAATGAATTGGAATACCCATTTAGAATTCGTTTTCCTATTTCTCCTAAAATTCTTCTCAAGAAATCATTTTGTGCAGCCACTACCAACTAAATAGAATTAGTATAGCACTTGAAATCCATTTATAATTATAGTACAAAGCTAAAGATATTGTGAAATTAAAGACATGCCACCTCTGAAGTAAGAGAGTAAGGGACAGGTATATGTGCTGAAGCAGGCCTGTGAAGTGCAGTCGAATACCAGAGAAAAAAGAGGGGATCCCAGTAGGGGAAAAATGGATCTTACAAACTCAACTGGATTGGCATGGATGGATGAATGAATAAATAAATAATGAGAGGTACATCTGAATTAGTCAGAATGTTTGTATTCCCCTCATGGCATTTCCTTCATTTTTAAACAACCTTGGGCAAGCCCCATATGTCAGATATTTACTAGCAGAGCAAAGATTAGAAGTGTGGCAATATCCTGATAATTCAGGCAAAACCTCCACTTCTGTTTAGGGTACGGAAAATACCACTGGGAAATAGAATTATAAATAAAAATGTGTTTGAAAAGATAATAGCATGCCATTATCATCTTTATGAATTTATATGATAACTTTTACTTAGGAAAGTAAATGGAATTCCATCAATGTTTGTAAACTATTACTGAAAGTACAATACAACACAGGCTAGAATTAAAATACATTTGTTAGAAAACTTAAACTCTTGTTTCTGAGTTATTGGGATAAGCTCCATGTCAGTAATAGTTTGATTAAACCATTTTAATAAAAAGGAGCACATTTCTTAGATTTTATATTGAAGAAGAAAATATGTAACAAACAAAGAATGCCTTCATTTTGTATTTTCACAAAGTTATTTGGAGTTATGTTCACATAAGTTTTTCTTTTTTTCATTTAACTTTTATTTCGATTTCAGGCATACATGTGTAGGTTTGTTATATAGGTAAACTTGTGTCATGGAGGTTTGTTGTACAGATTATTTCATCACTTGGGCATTAAGCCTAGTACCCAATAGTTTTCCTGATCTTCTCTCTCCTCCCACACTCTACCCTCTCATACACCCAGTGTATGTTATTTCCCTCTATGTATCCATGTGTTCTCATCATTTAACTCCTACTTGTAAGTGAGAACATGAGGTATTTGGTTTTCAGTTCCTGTGTTAGTTTGGTAAGGATAATGGCCTCCAGCTACCTCTATGTTTCTGCAAAGCACGCGATCTCACTCTGTTTTTATGGCTGCATAGTATTCCATGGTATACATGTACCACATTTTCTTTATCCAGTTTTCCATTAATAGGCATTTAGGTTGGTTTCATGTCTTTGCTATTGTGAATACTGCTGCAGTGAACATATGTGTGCATGGGTCTTTATGTTAGAATGATTTATATTCCTTTGGGAATATATCCAGTAATGGAATTGCTGGGCCAAGTGGTATTTCTGTCTCTAGGTCTTTGAGGAATCACCACACTGTCTTCCACAATGGTTGAACTAATTTACCTTCCACCAACAGTGTGTAAGCATTCCTTTTTTCCTGCAACCTCACCAGCACCTTTTTTTTTTTTTTTTTTGACTTTTTGATAATAGTCATTCTGACTGGTGTGAGATAGTGTCTCATTGTGGTTTTGATTTGCAATTCTCCAGTGATCAATGACATTAAGCTTTCTGCATATGATTGTTGGCTGCACATATGCCTTCTTTTGAAAAATGTCTGTTCATGTCCTTTACTCACTTTTTAATTTTTTTTTTTTTTTTAGTAAATTTTTTTAAGTTCCTTATGCTGGATATTAGACCTTTGTCAGATGTGCAGTTTGCAAAAATTTTCTTCCATTTTGTAGGTTCTATTTTGTAGTGTCTGTTCACTCTGTGGATAGTTTCTTTTGCTGTAAAGAAGCTCTTTAGTTTAATTAAATCACATTTGTCAATTTTGTTTGCATAGTTTTAACTATCTTGGTGAACTTCATTTTGAAGAACTCACAATTTTACTTTTCTGCTCCTTACTTTAGCTCATAGGCACATCCTCACTTCCTTTTGAACTTTTTACTATAAATTAAACAGAAATTCTATTACACATATTTTAGTTGTCAAAAATTAAAAATATGTAAAATTCTACCACCTAAAGTCACCTTGTTAACATTTTGGTGATATTTTACCCTTCCATAAAACACAGAAGAGAATATTTATATGTACTCTTTTATAAAATGACTTTATTTTTTCACACAATATGTTGTGATATTCTTTCTGTATCAATAAATTTATTTTTTCATAAAACGTATAGATACATAATTTTTCAGTAGTGTTCTATTGCATGGTTTTAACATAAGTTACTTAACCCATTCTTATTTTGGATATCACATTTGTTTCCATATTTTGAAATAATATAAAGAAATATGGTAAGATCCTTCAAGCAAATCTTTGATTTATCTTTAATAATTTATTTGGAATTAACCTTGGAAATGCTATTGCAGGGACAAATAATGTGCTCATTATTAACACTTCAGCTGTAGCTTGCTGAGTTGCCTTCCAGAAAGGTTATAGCTGTTTGCATTCTAAACAGCTGTGTGTGGAAGACCAAGAAGTTCAATCGTCACTTGGTATTATCCTTTTTTCCTTCCTTTATTTCTCATCATTGCCAATTTAATAAATGTGCTGTTGTATCTCATTTTAGTTTGATATTTTAAATTTTACTAGTGAGTTTCAACATATGTTTATTGACTATTTGTATCCCTTGATATATTCATTGCATATTCAGATTTTCACCAGTTTTTCCTATTAGTATGTCTATTTCTCAGTGATTCAAAAAATTCTGTTTTAAACATATGAGTTCACTTGGTTGTGTGAATTTTAAAATTTTAGTAGATTTAAAATCTTCTATATTAGGATGTTGAATGAGAATGAAAATCCACAGTAATTACTACTTTCCTAAATTGTTCTTAATTTAATGACCACTAGCAAAAATACAATATTGAACGTGTAAGAAATTGGTCTGAATCGCCCTCTTGATAGTCTGTCTTTACTGTTAATGAACTAACCTGTGTACCTGAGCAGAGAATGAAACTTAGTCCATCCAAGACTAAAATTGAAAACTGAATCAAATCTATATCTTTTAGCTAACAAGGCCATTTTTCTTCATTATCTAAATATTTTAGACTAAAGTACGTTTGTCTCATGGCCTTCTTTATTTTAATTTGCTGATTTTTTTTTTTCAATTCTGCATTGCCTAATAATGCTAACATAGACACAGCCAGAGCATTGACGATCTGAGGACTTCACCTTCAGATGAAACAAATATCAGAGATCAAAGCGATTTTGCCTTACGGGGCTCACATCCAGGGTCAAGTGCAGGATCTTGGTAGGCCTTCCTGAAGGATGGTCTGGAGAGGAGGTGGGAGTGGCAGCGTCTTCACCAGCTCTGCAGTAAAGTGCTGTCTGAGTCTGACCCCCATGCTTAAGAATCATCACACTACATCGTGATTCTGCACCAAGCTCAAATCTCAGAGCTTCATCTTTGATTCAGTTGGTACAGCGGGATGGATATTCATATCTTTATAGACATGTCGCCTTCCCACCCCTAATTTTTTTTCCTCATGGTGTTTGGTGTTAGGGTGAAGGGCGAAGGCCACATTTGAACATAAGTCAGGTTTTTTTATTTTATGTGGGGGAAAGCCGGGGGCGTTTGCAGAACTTAAAACAGAAATCAAACCTTTAAAGGTCGACTGTATGTGTCCTGCCACTCATATTCTCTTCTGGCTTCTAACTTTCCTTAGGCTTAAAATATATCTGGAGCTGCTGGTTCCTTTGTTCTTTGGAAAGTTCATTTTTTATTCCTTTAAAAATACTGTTTTTTGTTTTTGTTTTGTTTTTAAGAAAAGGGCAACAAAGTTTTCGTTGATCATGTTTCAGAGGCTTGTTGCTTACAACTCTGCAGAACAAAACAGGGCCTGCCATTATTTCAGTGAGTGTCACTCTGCACCCTAACTCAAGAGGGTCCTCAGGAGCAGGAGTTCCTAGGCCGAGTTGTTTGCTGACTATGAAATTAGGAGGAATTGGGTCAGAAGTGGTGGCCACCTAATTTTAAAATGAAGCTGAATGAGAAAATATATCTGGAAGGAATACTAATTTAATATTTTTAAATATCTCCTTTTATGAACCTAGTTCCAAAGTTTGGTATGACATTTGCCTCTACTCTGGTACCTTTTAGTGGCTATAGCCATGTAAGTATTATAGATTAGAAGTTATAATTTATTAAAACAATTGGTTGAGTGCCAGGAATGCTGGTTAGAAATTTCTGCCACATTCAAAAGACAGCATTAAAAATCAGAATAAATGAATTATTAACTTACTTTTTATTCTATAGCATGTACATAGACTTATATTTGTCACAGTGGTTTCATTTCAATATGTAAATGATAGAGATGTCCCAGGCTACTCTGGGAAAAACATACTGTAACAAGGTATTTTCTGCATTAAATGGATTTTATGCTTTTATTTTAGATAACAAATTTTGATTAATTGAGCATTTTTGCTCTATTCAATTCTTAAGAAAAACACATAGTTCTTACCCCTGGACATTAATCAGTTGGTTCTCATTTGTCTAAAAGATTTCCATTTCTCTCTCTTCCTCTCTATCCCTATTCTCCCTCTCTCTCTTTTCTTTTTTTTTTTTTCTCAAGAGATAACTTCTCAGTCTGTTGCCCAGACTGGAGTGCAGTGGCACAGTTTTAGCTCACTGCAGCCACAAGCTCCTGAGCTGAAACAATCCTCTCACCTCAGTCTCCTGAGTAGCTGGGACTACAGGTATGTACCACCACACCTGGCTAATTTTCAATTTTTTTTTTTTTTTTAGTGGAGATGGGGTCTTGCTATGTTGCCTAGGATGATGTTGAACTCCTGGCCTCAAGCTATTCTCCCAACTCAGCCTCCCAAAGTGCTAGGATTACAGGTGGGAGCCATTAGGCCTGGTTATCCCCCATTCTTAACCCTGGTCATCATTCAAGTCTCTACCTTTTTCATTAGTTCAATTTATTGTGGCTGTATGTTGGAAAGATAATATGAAACAAACAGATAAGCCCCTTATCATCCTTGAGCGTACAATCTATAGAACTCTTTCTTGATTCTTGCTACAACTGCTAGCACCCCAATAGGAAATAATTGTTTTAACTTTTATATATTTCTTAGACACACTGAAACTTAAATATTGGCCAGGTGCAGTGGCTCACACCTATAATCCCAGCACTTTGAAAGGCTGAGGTATGTGGATCACGAGGCCAGAAGATCAAGACCATCCTGGCCATCATGGTGAAACCCGGTCTCTACTAAAAATACAAAAATTAGCCAGGTGTAGTGGTTCACACCTATAATCCCAGTTACTCAGAGAGGCTGAGGCAGGAGAATCGCTTGAACCTGGGAGGTGGGGATTGCAGTGAGCCGAGATCGCACCACTGCACTCCAGCCTGGTGACAGAGTGAGATTCCGCCTAAAAAAAAAAAAAAAAAAGTAAATGTTTATTATAGTTATTTATCTACTTTACTAGAATGTGAGTGTTTTTTAAATCAATAGGATCCCTTTTTGCACCTATGTTCTGAACCAGTTGAGATAAAACAATGAGGTGAAAGGGATATAAAATGACATAATTATTTTTGATTAAGCGATACTACGGGCAAGTAGGGTGCCTAACAGAATTCCAGAATTGGACAGTTATTTATCCAGTAAAAAGCACCCTGGAATAGGCAAACACTACCATGGGCCAACACTGCTAGGGATGGGGCAACATGGCAATGAACATCTAGCAAGCTCTGAAACTTATAAGGGAGAGGGACTGGGTCCCAAGATAAAGGGACAAGAAAGGGAATGGGCTATACGACCAGTCTGTCTTTTCAAGCTGGCCATGAGTGAATAAGAAGTGTTGAGTTAGGCCAAATGTGCAACTCACTTCATATCTGGAGAAGGAAGAAATGTCCTCATCCCAAAAAATTTCATTTATTTCCCCCCCGGGGGTTCCCTTTTGAATTTTTTTTTTTTAATCCTTCAAGGTAGTTAAAACACACTGAACATTTGCTAAATATTAAATACATTTATTCAAAAATAAATTCCTTTCAGGCATTTAATTGAAAATGAAGAAATGAACAAACATTCTTGGGCTGAGTCCATTTTGTTATTTAGTACCTCATAAATAGCATATACCATTTTGTACACATTTTCATTATATTTACAATGTCAAGATAAAACTTTCAGTTATGGCCGGGCGCGGTGGCTCAAGCCTGTAATCCCAGCACTTTGGGAGGCCGAGACGGGCGGATCATGAGGTCAGGAGATCGAGACCATCCTGGCTAACACGGTGAAACCCCGTCTCTACTAAAAAATACAAAAAACTAGCCGGGCGAGATGGCGGGCGCCTGTAGTCCCAGCTACTCGGGAGGCTGAGGCAGGAGAATGGCATAAACCCGGGAGGTGGAGCTTGCAGTGAGCTGAGATCCGGCCACTGCACTCCAGCCCAGGCGACAGAGCAAGACTCCGTCTCAAAAAAAAAAAAAAAAAACTTTCAGTTATTAGATTCAGCCATATCCAGACTTCTGTATTCATTGAAGCAAAAACATAAATACATCCTCCAATGGTTCTCAGTGAATAGAATGATAAATATTTCAAGTCCCTGTAGGCTAAATGACTTGAGGAAGGTCTTTAAAAGACCTCAGAGAGACTCGAAGAGCTTTTCAGAAATCTGGAAGCTTGTTATGACATCATGGACTGAAATCTGAGGTGTGGTAGAAAAAAGGAACTATATGAAGAGAAAGTTAGGAGGTAGGGAAACATTGGCAACTTAGCTTGAGAAAGCCCAACACTCTGTCATACATCTTAAATATTCTTAATTAACCTATGTCTGCACCCACCAAGCATGTGATGTCAGTCTTTGCTGATAATAGAACAAACATCTGCAGCAAGGAAGCAGCCCTTCATTTAATCGGGGATACAGTCTGATTTTCCTAACAGCAAAGTTTGCCTTAGGGTTTACCATTAATTAATTGTGTCTAAATATTAACTGACATCCATTCTTGGGTGTGAGCAAAACTCCCCTCCAGGGAACGTCCTCTGTGGAAAACTTAACATTTCCATTATGAAAGCCAAGAGGATGAAATCCTTTTAGTAATGTGGCTGTTGAGTGCAAAGGAGGGGGCAAACCTCTCCTATAAATCAGGGAAGGAGAAGAGATACTAAGAGAAATGGCTCCAGGGAAAGGGATAAGTTGGGGAGCTGATTCATGCCAGATTTCAAAGAAATTGAATCAAAGAAAGAAGGAGAAATGGCAGGTTTGCTGAGGAGTTTTCTTGATTTAGAACTGGAGAGTCCAAGTAGTGCAAATTATGACGGACAAGAAAACTCTTATGAGAACTTCACCTTGGTGATGCTTTTCTTTCATAGGAAAAGGTCTGTCTGCAAGAATAACTAACAGCTGATGGTCCGGGACCACAGAGAAAACTTACGTTGTCTGTTTTTCTTTTATTTCTAGTGAACTGACTTTGGTTGTGAGATCAAATTACACAGTAATGGAAACAGTTTGCCTTACGTTCAACAGCGAAATGATACGTTTGATTTCATTCTACAATTTCTTATACCTTACAAGGAGTGATTTTTGTCCTGGGAAATAATTCAAGAAGGATCTTTTCTCCTTTTGGTCAACTCTGTGAAAACCGAGAACATCTGTGTCAATATAACTTAATCATTTGTTCTGAAAAATTCTTAGCAAGAAAGATAAGACCACACACAATAAACAGCTTCACTGTTTGCCTCAGGAAATTCCTGTACATCAATTTATCCAGGCAAACATGCTTAACTGGGCAAATGTCTATCTATACAGAACAATAGGTTGCTCACCTGAACTAGTAACATATTTATTACGGCAACAATGATCTCTTCATGACTTACTTCAAGATCTTTGCCTCCTTGTGTCACCAATACAAAAAAACTATTACATCCTAACTTTGCCCAGTCCTAATTAATAGCCTCTTGAGAGACCCATCTTAAATTACTTGGGCCCAAACTCCCAAATTTTACAAGGACCTTTCAATTTCTTTCCTCTTTTGGGACACTATCAGGATTCTACTCAGGTAGAGGTAGTGTTCTCTTGAGTCACAGTAAGATTAATTAACTTCATTTTTTTTTTTTTTTTTTTTTTTTAGCAACAGGATTGTCTTTCTGGAAAATAGAAACTTCAAGTAACTGAGATGCCAGCATGCAGGTTAGAGCATCCACACAGATATTAAACACTTTTGGGATGTTGGCCAGATTTTAGATTTTAGTATAGGAGAAATTAGGCATTTGAGTTGTGAGTTAACTCGGACAGTAGGATGACTAGCATGAGGAGAAAAAGGAGGTACTACAGCTGAATAACAAAAGTCTCCAGAGAGCATATTTTGAAACATTAGGAGAAAACTAATGGTCTGGGCATAGGACTGAAAACCAGTAACCAATCTTCTCTCTTGACTTTGAGGTCTGTGCATTGTGAGAGAATGGGGTTTCCCTCAGGTTTACATGGAGGCACCAGGTTTGGGTTATGAAACAAAAGTGGACACGATGTGGTAAGTATTTATCTTATTCTATCTTCCATGAGAGGTTCAGATGGCATAGGAGAAAGGTTGAAGAATAATCAAATATTGGATTCCTATTTAAGAAGCGGGGAACACGATAGGAACAGAGAGTGAGGAACAGCATAGGGTTTGTCAATAATAATTCAGTAACTAGAACTTCGTAGGACTCGAAACTCTTCTGTTTCTGAAACCTTAATGTCGACTCCCAATTCTCTGACCACATATCGTTTATTTCCAGCTGCCTCAGTTTTTAAGTTTCATCATACTTGTATTTTGTTTTATTTTTTATTTCAATAGGTTTTTGGGGAACAGGTGGTATTCTGTTACATGAATAAGTTCTTCGTGGTGATTTCTGAGATTTTGGTGCACCCATTACGCAAGCAGTGTACACTGTACCCAATGTGTAGTCTTTTATTCCTCAACCCTCTCCCACCCTTTATCCTGAGTTCCCAAAGTCCATTGTATTCTTCTTATGCCTTTGCATCCTCATAGCTTAGCTCACACTTATCATTGAGAAAATACGATGTTAGGTTTTCCATTCCTGAGTTACTTCACTTAGAATAATGGTCTCCAATTATGAGGTTGATGTCTCAACTTTTCTGTTTGTTTTATTAGCTCTCTACAGTCTTGTATTATTATTATAATTATTTACCTGGGATCTACTGCTTTTAACATTCTCTCCATTTTTTTCAACTTGCTTTCTTTATTATCTTTCCGTGTTAGCAAAATCCAGTCCTAGATGGATTCTACTTATTGCCTTTCCAGCTTCTACATCTGGGCTCCAATTTTTCTGAGTACTGCTACATAATAATCACCACACATACATTCATGTTCTTCAATATCAACTGGGCCCTTGACACAGCCTGAGAAGTTTTCTATATAGGTTCTTGCAAGCACTGCCTTACCAATTCTCCACAGCCAAATTTTGAAATCTTCTCTGCTTTTTAAAAGCTACTTACCCTTCTATCTTCTTCTCACTGTCAATATTACTGAAAACAAAATAAAGCAAAATAAAACAACACATTGGAGGCAATCAAGTGGGAAATTTCTTAATTTTACTATAAACACTTCCAGTAGTTTATAGTTACTTGATTCTGTCTTTTCTTCTTGTTCTGAAATTGTGAAAAATAGTTGTTTTGAGACTGATTTCTTCACCTGTGTTCTAGCTTCAGTCCAGTCTCACCTTCTCAGATGTTTGGCCCATCTATACCCTCATTCCTGTATCTCCACTCTCTTCTTTTGAATCAGTCTTTAAAAATGCTCAATTGTTTTCAATGTTAAAAAGAAAACAAAGAATCCTTTCTTGACCTTTGCTCTTAGCTAGTTTGTGCCTATTTTTCCTCCTTTCTGTTAATAGCTATGTTCCTGAGCTATACTTACTCTCTTAGGTTTCCAGTCTTCCACTCCCTCCTCAATTTCTACCGTTTAAATATTGCCTCTGAAATGCTACAGAAATGGATCTAGTAAAGGCCACTGATGAGCTTTTCATGGCTAAATCCATTACAAATTGTTCATCTTTAGTTTGTTTTACCTGCAGTATTTATTGTTATTGAACAAGGAAAGCCTCAGTATTTATTGAAAAGTAAAGATGGACATTCTAGCTAGGCAAGGGAATGTGCCATAAATAAGCTAGGTCAGCATGGAGTTTAAGGGTGTTCTGGATAGTGAGAAGATTTGTTTTGACCAGGGCACAAGTCTTCCATAGAATAATAGGGAGACAGGAAATAAAAAAAAAGAAAGTATGTTGGCTAGATTGTTGGAGAAGTCCTTAAATGAATGCTATCATTTATAAATAAAATCTAAATGAAATTTAGATTTCATTGCATAGTGATCAAAGCCTAATGAAACTTTGAAAAGAAAGTGATACGTGATAGATGTTTGTTATCATTCATCTGTCAATGTGACTCAGCTTAACCTATGCTTGTGGTATCAGTAACAGCATCAAAGTCATGGCAGTTAGGTAAGCAGCATGAAAAATATTTCTGTTTTGTGCTTGACGCTGGCTAGAAATTCCAGCAGAAATCCCAGAAGGTTTATAAAGATTCAGGACTACCCTTGGAAAAAGGACAGTGTAGACATGCAGATTCGAGATTCATTTCTGCAAAGGTGAATGTTGAAGTTTTCATCATGCTTTCTGTTGGGATGAGCAAATACCCTCTAGACAGACCCTTCCTCTCAATTTATTTTTTTTTTTAAGTACTCAGAGAATTCCTTGTAGTATATTTGTACAGAGTTGCATTTTATCCTACATTTAAAACTGTTGTCATTCATAGTTGATACTGTTTTGTTACACTGATAGGTCCTTTTGTGACTGGTGAGTAAGACCCATTTTTCCTTTTGACAGTTGGCTTGCATTTTTTTTTCTGTATCTGCTGAATTGCTTTCTTGCTCTTGCAAATATATTCAACATCACAGTTCTTCTACATGACAGACAGAGAAGGCCTTGGCAGATTCCAACCTCAGGAAGAAATTGTGTCTTTCTCTATAGTACTATCAAGAGATTCATGTATATATGCCAGGAGACACCTTTGGATTCATAGTGCACTAATATTAAATGAGGGGCATAAGATGTGATATTTTTTGATGTTATTTCACTCTAATAGATCATTAGATATTTAATTGATTCTTAGAGAGTTTAAAATTGAATTCTTTTTATATTTTATGCTATTCCATAGACATATTTCAAAGTAAAGTATAAGGGTCGGTAATTTAGATTTGATGATTACTTGCAAAGTTTGGGATATATAAGCAGACGATAGTAAGTTTAAAATATTCACGACCAAATATCAAGTTTCTGATTATGTAGATAGGAAAGTAGATAAAAATTATAGAATTATTGAAAAATTATATGAAGTTTTCAATAGTTTGTAAATTATTTTTGTTGCCTGTTACTCAAAGGTATTGATTCTCCTTTGATATTGAATGCCATTTTCATTTACAATGCATCATGATTACTTTACAGAATGCCAGATTTGCCACTGTTGTTTCTCAGAATGTTGTATTTCTTAAAACCTCTTTCAATATTCATTCTGAAAAACTTGTTTAAATTTACTCACTTTAATATGCATACACTACATACACATTTGCACAAATATACTATAATATACATACTATTACATTCAGCATCTTATTAGATTTAGATTCTGAATATTAGTTACTGAAAGCCCCTTATGGGCAGGGGTAGGTCTTTCTCATTATCCTCCCCACTCACTCACATCACGCACAATAACTTGTACATAGTAGTTATATACAATAGATGTATCAAGGTGTTCTGTTCCAATGCAGCTCCGGTGCTTCTATTGACTTCCTCATCTCTATTATCTAGTGATGACCTTTTATTATGTGTATATATCTTTGCTTGCTAAATTTCATACCTAGACTTTGGATAATCAATGCTGCCACTGTATAATTTTTATCATATTACTTCAATACCTGGGGGAAAAAGACAGCTAAATGATCTCATCTTTGTTTGCTTCCAGAGAAATTCTGATAATGCTCTTCACTTTAAGTTCAAGAAGTTTTCACACTGGGATGAGAAGCAGAAGATCAATAACTCTTAGTTATAGAGTAGCCATAAGATATGCATTGGCTGAAGAATACTTTGGTTTTTGAGTGGAATGAAGAATTGCTCTAGCTATGCCATCATGATATCTGCCCATACTGTCATGAGTTCTCAGACTGTATCTTTTTTTTTTTTTTAACTGTTGTGACTAGCCATATCAGGGCAGAGTTCATTTTTTCCTGAGACGCAATTTGTTAGAATGGAATACATATTAGACGAGAAGGTATAGAACGATAGTTATCAGAGTTCACTTCCAAGACCAGCAGGGTCGGCAGCACCAGGGAACTTTTAAAAATGCAAATTGCCTGGTTTTACCCCAGACCTATGGAATAAGAAAGACTGGGGGTAAAGCCTACGAATCTGTGTTTTAATAAGCCCTCCATGGAATTCTAATGCAAAGAAAAGTTTGAGAACTGCTGTTCTAGAGAGTGGTTGACTTTTTTTTTTTTTTTTGACAAAGTCTCACTCTGTCACCCAGGCTGGAGTGCAGTGGTGTGATCTCGGCTCACTGCAACCTCTGCCTCCTGGGTTCAAGCGATTCTCCTGTTTCAGCCTCCCAAATAGCTGGAACTACTGGCGCGTGCCACCATGCGCAGTTAATTTTTGTACGTTTAGTAGAGACGGGGTTTCACCATGTTGGCCAGGATAGTCTCGATTTCTTGACCTCAGGTGATCTGCCCACCTCAGCCTCCCAAGGTGCTGGGATTACAGGCGTGAGCCACAGTGCCCGGCTGAGAGTAGTTGATCTCTTAAAGAGATTGTTCAATTTTGAGACTGTATGAGTTTGAGGACTTGGTTCCTATTTTCACCTCTGCACTGATTAAATGTACAACATTGAATCTCGGTTTTCTCCCCTATAAAATAAGGGATTTGTACACGGTTATAGGTAATATACTTTAATTCTAAACTCTGATAGTATGGATGCCTCTCCAAACCTAATTATCGAGAAGGAGGTTTTTTCCAGTTACTCGTGTGGTTACTGTGTAGTACACCGTTTCTGGTTCCCCTGTCCTCACTTGACTTGGCATTTAAAGTAAGATTGGGCTGACTGAAACACAGTGTTTGTATCTTGATACTTGATTTATTTGTATAAGTCAGTAGCCTTTTTCAGTGGGAGGCTTACTAGAACTTTTGGCCTCACATCAGCAAACTTATTGTTTGATGCTGTTGGCCAATTCCTGGCTTCAACCTACCAGTCCAAGACATTCTGGCAAGGAAGATGACTGGGCGCAAATGATACTCATGAAATTTATTCTCAATTATCCTTGTTCTTGTATCTCATTAGCAGGGAAGCGGTAGAAGTCTGAATAAGATAGACATTTGATATCTTGTAGAGTGAGCATATTGGTATTGAAGTTTATGACCTGTAGATATGAATTCCGAAAATGAGTTCTAATGGATGCCCAAAATTAGTTACAATGGTTAAATTCAAACTTTCCTATTTGTTCTAAAATAGATACAGTTACACTTCTAGTCACCTAGGCACAGAAACTTTGAGTCTTCAAATAATTTCTTTCCTTTTTATACCAGTAATCATTGAATACTAAGTCATAACAGTATCTTTCCAATTGCAATATTTTAAATTCTATTTGCTTTCTATTCTCTGTGTTGCTACACATAACTTCAAAGTCCATGTATTCAGCTCTTGCAGCCTATGTGTCTACTATAACAATAACTTCTTTTTAAAAAATAGAAACCAAGTAGTATTTCAACCATGTCAGGAGAATTATATCATGGGCACCCTGTGTGACAACCTTATGATAAAGGTAGACAAAAGTTTGTTTCCTTTTCTTCTTACACAGTAACTTCTTAATTGTATCTGGCTTCATTCTCCTCAAATCCTAACAAAGACCATAAAAGAGACTTGAATCTAAAAAAGAGACATTTCCTATGAACCATTTTTTGCCATTTGGAGTTTAATAAATAAAGGCCATTCAATCAGAGAAAAATAGTTTAGTCTTTTTTAGAGCCTGCCTCTGCAAGTTGAATCTATTTCCAGAGGTAACTTTGTAGAGATTTTAATTTGACTCTCTCCATATTGTAATAATAGCTTATAAGAACACATGACTTCAGTGTCCCAAACTGTCTGTTTGTAAGGTTGGCACTTTTTCCAAACAAAATATTATTTTCAGGAAAAAAAATCCAAGGCCAAAAATAAAGCAGGACTGTAAAATTGTGCTCCA
Source organism: Colobus angolensis palliatus (assembly GCF_000951035.1). Classification (NCBI taxonomy): domain Eukaryota; kingdom Metazoa; phylum Chordata; class Mammalia; order Primates; family Cercopithecidae; genus Colobus; species Colobus angolensis. The sequence continues at coordinate 6,596,243 of NW_012118599.1, forward strand.
GTTTGTGTAAATGATCTAACCTTCTTTTAGTCACCTGGGTCTGGAATGGCTGCTTTAGCAAATTTCTTACTCTATCACCTTGTTAAAAATATAGACAGTTGTATAACTTTGTCTAAGCTCATGCATTATTGAGTTGATAAATCATAGTGGCTTTGAAAGAGCCAATATGCTCCAGCTGTCTCTCATGCAAATTAACTGCATGTGCTAAAACTCCTTATGGAAATTTCAATGGTTAAAAATATTATGCACAACTAAAATCCAGTGTTATTTCTGCTTTTCTTCTCTAATATTTTCCCAAATAGTGGAATTTGAAGTAATTTTCCAGTTTGATAACTTCTGGGTTTTATTTTTTAAAAAGAACTCATATATACACACAAACACATATACAGACATAGATACACAGTCAATTCTCAATATTAGTGGTTATGTTCTCTAAAGTCATTGTGAACACTGATGTAGCTAAAATGGAGCCATTGCTCCTAGGAGAAATGCAGGATTAGGTTCCTGTGAGCCTCAGGTCACATTTTTCACATTTTCCTCAACAGATCAATACCTACCCTTGTTTTATGTGTATTTCTGCTTAAAAACACTATATTAAATATTTTGTTGATTCACTAACATAGAATTTAGGGCTACTGGTACTATATAACTTATGCCTGAATGAAGCATATCTAGCATGCATTGTCTCCACGAGGCGCTAGCTTTCTTGTGCTTAGGAACAGCCCTTTAGTACTACATTAGTAAACAGTCATGTCCCTAACAAAAATGACAAAATGCAAAAAACCACAACACTAAATAGACCACAATCTATGCACATGTCCATGAATGACCACAAGGGTAAAATTGAGTATTGCTTGATGGGGTTAGGGGAGGGGGCAGTTAGATTAATAGGTAATTAAATACATATGGTATGTGTTGAAATTTACAAACCTAAACTCCAAATAATACAATAAATCTAAAAGGATGCTTTTCAAAATTTAAAACTAGACTATTCTGATAATTCCTACTCAATAAAATTTAATTTGTCTTTAAGTATATTTATTTTTTATGTATTAATAAGCTAATACTGTTACATTTAATTAAATTTTAATTTATTTTTGGCCTTATGGCATATGCTATTTAGCACAAGTAGCATTTGGTTAGACACCTGTAATTGCCTTGTTATTCTACAATCTCTTCAGACTTTTTTTTTGTATTTTTGTCTCTCCAGACTTTTGAATGTGCTAAAGTATCAAGTACAGGACTTCATAAGCAGAACATTCTCAGAAAATTTTGTGCTGAATTTTTGATGGAACATTTTCCTTCTCAATCCAAACTAGCTATCTACAGAGACTTAAATCAACTCCCATACATTTTAAAAACCTTGCTGTGGTCTTGTTAGACAGTAAAACTTTCTGTCATTTGTGAAACCTTATCATTATGTCCATGTTTTTAGTCACTTTGAAAAGATTACAATTTTGACATATATGAGTTGAAATTTTTAGGAAATTGAGAACAGCACAAATCAATGCCTGAGTTGTAGTACACTATTTTTTTTTTAAATTCTGATAACATTATTTAAATACAGTGAAAACTTTGATAAGAAAGCTTCATAGACAATTAATTGCATATGAAATGTGTTAAATATTTGGAAAACCAAACCCGAAATAATACATCTACAAGGATGTTCTTAAAAGTTTCAAAGTGTCCCATTTTGAGAACCTAGTCAATAACATTTTATTGTTCCCAAATATTCTTTTTATATATTCTGACCATATTTTGCTTCTGCTGTTCTTTTTCCTTCCGTATACATTACCCATTATTTTGATGACCAAGACTGTTTACCTTTCCTTGGTTTTGTTTGTTTGTGTGTTTCTTGGCTATTTATATGATAAATTATTTCTGATTAGAGATTTCTAACAGTCAAATGACATTGCATGATCTCACTGAGACACAGGTTATGAGCTGCACATTTTTTCATGGACCAAATCTCTATATTTTATAAGTAGATTACTTTTTTCTCTCTTCAACCTATCAATCAATCCAATGAGCTATTAAAACAAAGTCACCTCCTGTCTGCTTTGAGCTTCTCTTCTTTAATTCTAAATGTAGTCTTTAAAGGAATATAAACTAGAAAAATAAAGTAACTTTCTAATTCCTATCATTCTCTCCTGGGTTCAAGCAATTCTCGTGACTCAGCCTCTCGAGTAAATGAGACTACAGGCATGTGCCACCATACCTGGCTACTTTTTTGTATTTTAGTAGAGACGGGGTTTCACCATGTTGCCCATGGTGGTCTCAAACTCCTGACCTCAGGCCATCTGCCCGCCTTGGTCTCCAAGTGCTAGGATTACAGGCATGAGCCACCACACCTGACTGACTATAACTTTTTAAAATCAGATGTGTTCTTTTTTATTTTGAAGTTCTTCAGGTTCACTAAGGAAGGATGAAATCTTTCTCTATATGGTATTACTCCAATTTTTATGGTGAAAGTATACATGCATGCTATTTTCAATGTTAACATTATATCTTCAAATAAGGATACAAGTAAATGTATCCATAAGTGAATTATTTAGGTACTAAATATCATTCTATGTCTTTTTCTCTGACTTAACATATTTCAAGTAGATAAAATGTTCAGATACTCTAAGAAATTTCCAACATTTCATGTCAAGATATTTCAAGATTGGTTGCAATTAATTTTTGTTGTTATGGAAGGCTCATTTTTGTTGTTTCCTTCTGAAGAAGCAGGATTTTGGTGTAGTTACATATTTTTCATTACAAATGCAGTAGCTAGAGCATAACCTATATAAGAATGTTCTGTATGAATTTGAGAAGAGCATTTTCTGAGCTCTAGAGATTTAGCTGAGTATTAACAATGCAGTACTCATGGTATCACATCTATTAATGCCTCAGTAGGAGGGACAGACATGAAACAAGTGTAGAGGTAATTCACCCTTCATACTATCTTGGTGCTATAACAAACCAAAAGGGATGAAAATATTTGTATAAACTGTGTGCCTTCTTTGATGCATACTTTAAAAACTGCCTTGGAAATCTCTAGATTAAAAAAAAATTGCATTTCTTGTAAGTTAAGTAAGATAAATACCTTTTCTATGTTTATGTGATAAACTCCCTCTGTTTTCCTAGACCTTGATTCACAGGTCAGCATGAAAGCAAAGTAATAGTGTCTATGAATTAAATACATTCCTCAAGGACAAAGGAACCACCATGATAATTCATGATACTTGTGTTACAACTGGAGGGGCATTGGAGAACATTATGCCTAACTCATTTATTTCTTAAAGGAATAATTAGAGGTAAATTTTAGCTAAATATTAGAAAAAATATGTGCATCAACACACACAAAAATTTGCCTCTTCCCTTTTCAGTTTTTGTTTAGATTAAAACAGAATCTTTCATATCCTCGTATAGCAACATCATAAGGAAATGTGGGAATTCTCAGTAGTGGTATATCTATCCCTTCTGCGTATTCACAGCACTCCAGAGTGGGAAAGAGTAGTATTTTCTATTTTATTTTATTTTTCTCGATGAGACAAGTCAGGAAGCGATCCTCCTGGGGTTGCTAACTCCAATAAGAGCAGATTAACATTCCAGAGAAGAAAGTGGCTATCTGGCTTCACGCAGCAAGAGCACTATACTTGGCTGTGTCTGAGGCTGTAGCTAAAGGGGGCGGGGGTGGGGGGCGGAGAGAGAGAGAGAGAGAGAATGTTATTCATTTTAGGAATAATGGCATAGTTTTTGTAAATATATTCATTAAGTTTTAGAAAAATGACAGACTTTTAAACCTATTTTACAATCCTTACTATACATCACTAAATGGCAAAACTTTGGATACATCTGATTTCCCCATGATTAATGGACTATATTTTAAATATTTGAACTCAGAAAGACACACAAATACTTGCCCCCAGTCTTATGAAATAAGATCATTTATCAGCTCTGCTTTATTTGCAAAAGAAGGTTCAGTTGCCCTTTATATTACTGTTAGAGCTCAAGACAATGTTTCTTTACTTATGAGCAGATGTTTGAAATCCTCCAGGAGGTTTCTATAAGACTATGGAAATGAACTTGGCATGGGTACTGGGCTCCCAGGTGGAGCGGTGCACATGAGCCTCCTTAGAAGTATTAGATCAAGGCTAGTCAGGGAGAGCAACAGAGCCTAGCCACCAAAAGCCGACCGCTTTGGTGAGTGACAGGTACAGGCTCCTTCTGAAGCATGAAAAGGAATGCTAAATGATCTCCCTGACAGAATAAATCTTCTGTTTGTTTGGTCTGGACCAGATGTGCTACAGGCTGATGTGGAAATGTCTGCTCATGCCAATTTCACTTTAAATCACAATTTGGCAGGCTGGTTAGTTTTGAAAGTTGCAGCCCATTTAGCACTTTAAACAGAAATGTTTTCTAATGGTCTTTTCATTTAATTTGCAAATCCACACCAGGGTCTAAATAGGGCTGTAAGAAGCTATTCTCTGGAGAGGTGGGTCACTTGATGAAAGAATTCTGTCTTAAGATCGAATGGGATATATGGCTTTATTCCCTGTGCTCCCCTGAGTGATCTTTTTGTATAGATAGTGTAGCTCTAAGTGTCTAGCACTGTGCTGAGTGTAGTGCCACAGATTTATTTCTATTTTATACGCAAGTCACTTTAAGGTTTTAAAGACAGCAATACTTATTTCCATTGTACTATGCAGTTCTCAAAATTTTGAGTTAGTAAAGATCTGAAAAGACTCACTTTTCCAATATAGGTTGCATGTTACATACTTTAAATCTGTGGGCACTCATAGACATGACCACTAAAGAAATATTTGGGAAATTTAAAATTTTAGGAAAGTGAAAGATTCTCTTCTGAGAAGAGAAGTAATTCTTTCTTGAATTACTTGAAAATGTAATTGCATTTTACTTCATAGAAGTGATCTTTGTAGTTCTCATTAATAAATGGAAATGTTTATCGGTACTCTTATTCCTAATTTCATGAGAATAGGAATCTTGGTCTAGTTTATTCATTTCTGTATCCCAAGTGCCTAAAAAGAAGCCTGATACATAGTAGTTGCTCAATAAAATATATTAAATACATTAATTGTTAAATACATTAATTCAGATACCTAACTGTATTTTTATTATTCAGTTGGAGATTAGAGGAAGAGTTACTAATACTCCAGAAAGAATATAGATTTCTGTTGATTCAGATATAAAACTTCAATTGTTACCTATAGTTCTAGATCAAAACATTCTCATTAAGGACTTCTCATTAAGAATGGGAAAGGAGGCTGGGCGCAGTGGCTCACAACTATAATCCCAGTACTTTGGAAGGCTGAGGCAGGAGGATTACTTGAAGCCAGGCGTTTGAGACCAGACTGGGCAACACAGCAATACTCCGGCTCTACAAAAAAAGAAAAAAAAAACTTTAGCAAGGCATGATGGCATGTGCCTATAATCCCAGCTACTGGGGAGGCTGAGGTGGGAGGATTACTTGAACCCCAGAAGTTGAGGCTTCAGTGAGCTATGATCATGCCACTGCACTCCAGCTTAGGCAATAGAGAGAGACCCTATCTCTAAAAATAAATAAGTATAGAAATCAAAACTGTTCCTGGCTACACACACATACACACACACACACCTTTTTTTTTTTTTTTTTTTTGAGACAAAGTCTCACTGTTGTTCCCCAGGCTGGAGTGCAATGGCGTGATCTCAGCTCACTGACACCTCTGTGTCCCAGGTTCAAGTGATTCTCCTGACTCAGCTTCCCGAGTAGCTGGGATTACAGGTGCCTGCCACCACACCTGGCCAATTTTTGTATTTTTAGTAAAGACGGGGTTTCACGATGTTGGCCAGGCTGGTCTTGAACTCCTCACCTTAGGTGATCCTCCCGTGTCGGTCTCCCAAATGCTGGGATTACAGGCGTGAGCCACTGCGCCTGGCAACATTTTTTTTTTTTAAGTCAAAATACCAATTTCAAAGTAGAAAAAATTTAAATGTATTTGAAAGCTAAGGGCCAGTTTTTTAAAAATATGTAAAAGCTCACCAAAACCAACAGAAAATAAAGCAAAATATGCTCAACTTCATATTTAGTGAAAGGGAGGCTAACTAGATATCTGACAAAATGTCGTATTTTTCACATGACACACTAACAAACAGCAAAAAGTCTGACAATATGCCAAGTATAAAGGAGTGGAGAAACAGGAACTTTGTTGCATTATTGTAGGGTATAAATTGCTGCATCCTATCTCAAAGGGATTTTAGTAGTAGCCCTTTAAATCAAAATTACAATCTCATGTGCTTTCACTTAACAATTCCACATCTAGAAAATTATGAATATATTTGTACCTATGTATAAAATTGTATGTTTAAGAATAATCAAGAAAATTTTATGTAATGTTGTCTGTAGTAGCCAAAAATACAGTTGGCCCTTCATATATGTGGGTTCTGCATCTGTGGATTCAACCAACCTCAGATGCACAATATTTAAAAAAATACAACAATAAAAACAATACAAATAAAAACCAATACAGTAGAACAGTGATTTATATAGCATTTGCATTGTATTAGGTATTATAAGTAATCTAGAGATGATTTAAAGTACACAGAAGGATGTGTGCAGGTTATATGCAAATACTATACAATTTTATATTAGAGACTTGATCAACCGAGGATATTGGTATCCACAGCGACCCTGGAACAAATTCCCCACACATATAGAGGGATGACAGTACTAGAAATAATCCATCTAATAGTCAATCAGTAGTATAAGACCAGTTAAATAAGTTGCAGTAGACTTATATTAAGGGAAATTGTGAAGCCATTGAAAACAAAGTCATGTAACCCTAACTACTGGTGGACAGCAGAAGAGAAATGAGGAGCTCAAACCAAAAAAAAGCGTGATGAGGAGATGATGAATTTTCTTTATTCATTCTGAGCATTTAAAAATTTACTTTAGGGTGGGTGTGGTGGCTCACAACTGTAATCCCAGCACTTTGGGAGGCTAAGGCAGGCGGATCATGAGGTCAGGAGTTCCAGCTCAATCTGACCAACATGGTGAAACTCCATCTCTACTAAAAATATAAAAATTAGCCGGGTGTCGTGGCATGCACCTGTAATCTCAGGTGCCACTCAGGTGGCTGAGGCAGGAGAATTGCTTGAACCCGGGAGGCAGAGGTTGCAGTGAGCTGAGATGGTGACACTGCACTCCAGCCTTGGCAACAGAGCAAGACTCCATCTCTCTCTCTCTCTCTCTCTCTCTCTATATATATATATATATGTGTGTGTGTGTGTATAACTCTCTCTCTCTCGCTATATATATATATATAAAACTTTATAGTATCCAGAAAAGTTTGAGAATATATATATATATTTTGTATATAAGTGTATACCATGGTGAGGTTAGTGATGCATAATTAAACTCTTAATTTATTCTTCAAGCAATCTGTAATATAACCCTAAGTTTTAGTCACATTTACAAACATTGGAACTTATCTAGGGATTTTTACTAATAATGATGTTATATTTTCAGATGCCAGATATAAACGTTTTTCCCATGTGTGGAACTTTTGGGCCATTAAAGTACTATTTTTGTGGAATGACTGTTCTGGTGCAATAAATATTGTCCTAGGAACTTGAAAAGGTGTATTATTCTTTTACAAAATGAATATTTTGTTTTTTAGTCACTGCAGGAATGAACAGCATAACCTGGATGAGTTTAGTGGGCTCACACTGAGTGTAAATGGTGGTGGCTCCCTTTTCAGTGCCTAATTACTGCCATGTTAAAGGTGCAGCTCCCAGGTGACTCTTGTCAACGCTCACCTCCACTAAGTGCTTGGCTGTTACAATTAGCTGAAATCATAGAGGCACTCCTAAATACCTTAACAATTGTGTTGTTAATATTAAAAGGGTAAATTTCTTTCAATCATGTAAACATAAATATTGAAAATGAAATGCAGATGTAAGAAAATTCCGTCCTGAAAGGCTCTTTTTCTGAAACTTTTTAAATGCAATGAATTACGTAAAGATGTATACAAATGCCATGAAAATTTTCATGTTGTTGGCTGTATTTCAGCTCTAAGGGTGGTTACCCTAATTAATTTTGCCACTGTATGACTGAGCCTTCTGGCAGACATGTTGGATGTATTAGCAAATTAATGCACATGGATTGGCAACATGGTGAACAGAGTGTCAAGCTTTTCTTTGTTTTGTCATGTGGGAGGGTAGAAAGCTAGAAGAAATGCATGAGGAGAGAGTCTGAAGTTTTAACAATGGCAATGAAAGCATTTTGGTGTATGCTGATGGACAGTGATAATTTAGTGTGGCAGGGAGCCATGTATACACCTTTAATACATCTGTCTGTGTTTGGTGTAGCCATTGGTATAAATAGACTGCATGAGTTTTACACAGTTACTCAACTGTGTAGTTTCTCAACGTAGGTTTTAAAGATCCTTCGAAGATTTGTAGATGGACTTCAGGATATCTGTGAACCTTCTGGAATCAAATAGCAGGTTTTTATTGAATGTTCACTTGGCCTCTGTTGAAGAACCCATAGCATTCACTAGATTCTCTATATGATGAATGTAACTCACATATAAGTGTAGTTTATTGATCTGCACACAAATGTTCAAGTTAGTATATGCTGGCAAACTCTCTGGAGCAGTAAAAAAATCTGTATAGAGTGCATAGCTATAAAGGGTATGGGAAGAAACAGGCCCAGAGGGCTTTATGTAGCTTCTAAATTAGTGCTTATAGAAATTCCCGGTTATTTAAGGCAAAGGTGATGCTCATCACTGTAACAAAGGTAACACAGTCCACTGTGTCTACCTTTCTAAGCTACAAATGTTCCGTACTAACAGAGTGCACCTGAATACATTTAACTTGTTTACCCTTGTAGATAGTTTCTTCCAGGGCTTCCTAGAAATAATCGCCATGGGAACCCTTCATTAAGCTGCCCTAAAATCTGTAATCATAAGAGGTTAAAACATATTGTTCTAGTGTTTGTGTTTTCATCCTTGTTGCCTTTCTGACTTTGTCAATAAAATCTAGACATTAAATATGTGGGACTCCCAGTTCAAATCTTATTTCCTTGAACATACTAAGATGAATATATGGGAATTCAATGCATTCAGAATTTATTCCTTTTTCGTTTGACATTTATTTGCAGAATGCTTTCCATGTACCAGTAACTGAGTTTGTTTTTCTGAGTACAAAGACGAACATGACATGAACTGTCTTTGAAGAGCTCATAGATTAATGGGGGTGGGGGTTAAGAGAGACAGAAAGGCTGGGCGCTGTGGCTTAGACCTATAATCCCAGCACTTTGGAAGTCCGAGGCAGGGGGATTGTTTGAGCCCAGGAGTTTGAGACCAGCCTGGGCAACATGGTGAAATCCTGTCTCTACAAAACTTAGCCAGGTATGGTGGCACATGTCTGTGATCCCAGCTGCTTGGGAAGTCGAGGTGGGAGGATCACCTGAGCCTGGGGAGGTAGAGGCTGCAGTGAGCTGTGATGGTGCAGACAGAGTGAGACACCATCTCAAAAAAACAAAAAAAAAAAAAAAAAAGAGGGAGAGACAGAGAAATAAGCTTATGAGAAAAGAACTTACGAGTGTTTACTGTTTCATATCAAACTCTCAAATCAATCCCATCTTTGAGATTATAATGTAAACACTTGACATATGTATTTCAGTGATTTGCAACTTTTGGCATCTATCAGATCACCTTGCAGTCTTTTAAATATACCGTTGCTTGGAGCTGCATTCAGAGTTTTTGAATCAATAATTCTTGGCATGGAGTCCTGGTGTGAGCATTTTGAAGAGCTCCACGGTGCTCCTATGTGCTATATGTTGAAATTGTTTGAAGTTTTTGTTTGTTTGTTTTGTTTTTTGAGACAGAGTCTCACTCTGTCCGCCAGGCTGGAATGCAGTGGTGCAATCTCGGCTCATTGCAATCTCTGCCTCCTGGGTTCAAGCGATTCTGCCTCAGCCTCCCAAGTAGCTGGGACTACAGGCATGCACCACAACGCCAGGCTAATTTTTTGTATTTTTAGTAGAGATGGGGTTTCACTGTGTTAGCCAGGATGTCTTGATCTCCTGACCTTGTGATCCGCCCGCCTCGGCCTCCCAAAGTGCTGGGATTACAGGCGTGAGCCACCGCGCCCGCCTGATTGTTGGAAGCTTTATTAAGTGTTCGCTGTTTGATTTGAGATGGGCCTATCACATCAGCATTTAGAAAGTCAGCCTGGTTACTGTGAATCACATACCAGTAAGAATTTTGTCTGTACCCAGTGTTCTGTATATTGTGATGTGTTAACTTTAGACATGGAGGAGTCTTGCATTTACGGTAGTTTGTAGCTAAACTTTGTTTTTCAGAGCAGATTATTTTGCACCTGGTTACTAGAATCCCATTTACTCCAAAGAGAAGATAAACTGTGTCAACTGTTAGAAAGTCATTAAAATATACCTCAAGGAATAGTTAAGTCCTCATAGAAAACTCTGACACCTGTTGTCTTTTACAGCAATCCCAAGTCTCTCACACATTTTCTTTATTTTTTTTTCCTCTTGTTCTTGGGAGATGATTTCCATGAAAATGAGATCTTTATTTCTTGAGAGTTCATCTGTTCCTGCTGCTCAGAGGGGAAAAAAATGCTTAAAATTTAAGCTCTATGAGTTGAATTAGAATGCTTCTCGGCATTTTCCACAAGGATCAGTAGCTTTTTTTGTGGTCTACCAGGAATTCAAGCCTTGCCGCACACCAGCTGCTGTTGGGATGAAGGTTTGCTGGTGCTCTTTTCTTGTGGACAGCCTTTCCAGCTCAGGTGATTGCAACTGAGGAAAATATTGGATTCTTCCATTTTCTCTCAAATATTAACCTTATCCTGTAACCTGGTAATCCCTGAGTCTGGTGACAGCTTTACCAAAGAGCATTAAGTTTCAGATAATGGAAATTACACTTTATATGCAAGAGCTTATTTTACAATTCTTTTTAATGTCTCACTTTCCCCTTTATTTCACATCCCTTTCTAACCACAAAGAAAGTACTATTGCAAGTGAATGTAACAGAACTTTTCCAATTAAGTACTCGCCTAGATTGGTATTTGCTGATATATTGACTAATATGTTTTCTTGGTTTACTAGCTGTTTTCTTCTTGAATCCAGCATACTGAAATAGCTGAAAATGTTATAACCTATTTGTTTCAACTTAGAATATGATAGCATGAAAAGAAAAAAGCCTATGCTTATGTAACATTGTGATTTAATTTATTTAGGTTTCAATGAAATCGATGAAATATGGATCGATTTCTTTAACAAAGGCTTATGAGATTCTAGAAACTATACACACAGCAAGGTGTATTTTCAAGTATTAGAGGAGTTATGGCACATAGTGAAACATGAAAAATATTATAGTACTATCACTCTCTTGACCCATATGGAAGTTATAATAAAGTATTATGCAAAATGAAGCTTTCAGGCTAGTTTATGGATTGTACTAACTAGTTACATAAAATAATGCAGTGAAACTACATGTTCTCCTTTACAATTTTGTTAGTGAAGAAAAAATTATTTCTCTAATTCATACAGCTATGGTCTCAAGGAGAAGTTGGAAAGAGCCCTGTAAAAATGCACCTGCTATTTTGAACTCTCCTGTCTTCTTGCAAAAGTTATTTCTTCATTGAGGCTGACATTGAGGGCTAAACATCTAAAAGCCATTCTCCTCTGCTTTTTCCATTGGCCAACCAGGAGAAAGGCTGAAAACATCGGTTATTTTCTTAACTTCCTTCCAGCTAAAGAGTATTATCTGAACTAGACCTGACCAAGGATACATGAGGGGAATTATGCTGGAGATTTCTGGAAAATTATTCCTTCTTGATAAAAGGAGAATGACATACAAATGTAAGCTCCCATTTTCTTTTATTGATTCTGTACATGTTTTGTGTGAAGATGCAATACTTTGAACTATTGCCTACATTTTGAAACCTCAAGGAGACATCATTAACTTCTTGAGGATAACAGAGCAGAAGGATTAGAAAAGCCTGGGTATTTGATGATATCAAGGAGCCACTGAATCAACCCTGGAACAGTCTACCTTAATATTTTTCTTCTGCGAACTAGTAGTAAATACCTAATAATGGAGTCATTTTCAGTTGACGATTCTAGTTTTTCAATCAAAAATATCTTAACTGATAATTTGGCAAATGCTACAAGAACTTACAAAGGAGATTAGCTCTGTATGTTTGAGAGGAGACTCAAGATTTGGCAATCCTCTTGTTGTATTTAATCTGTCAGTAATAAAATTAGATAAGAAGAAAAGCTCAATTGATAGCTGGCAATTCTGCAACCAAGGACAAAAATTATTATACCTGATAGGGATAGGAAGCCTACACCAATACAATTTAAATGAAGAAATATGATATCAAGTGGTACAAATACTTGTTAGAAAAACCAGAATTTCATAATATTAAAGACCAAAGGAAAGTCACAAGTTAGACATGTAATGGAAAATCTGAATTGAAGCCCATGTACGTACTCTATTAGAAAACAAATTCAGCCTTCAATAACGTTTTTGCTCTAGTTCACTGGAATGAAAAAAAAAAGAAAACCAAAGACAAGAACATTTTACATATATAACACAGATGGGCAATAAAATTGAGTTTAAAAAAGTTTTAAATTTAAAGCGTTTTCATTGTAACAAATATGAAGTATATTTAATTTCACATTAAAAAATATGATTTATAGGCCGGGTGCTGTGGCTCATGCCTGTAATCCCAGCACTTTGGGAGACCGAGAGGGGTGGATTACAAGGTCAGGAGATCCCGTCTCTACTAAAAATACAAAAAATTAGCGGGGCATAGTGGTGGCCCCCTGCAGTCCCAGCTACTCGGGAGGCTGAGGCAGGAGAATAGCATGAACCCGGGAGGCGGAGCTTGCAGTGAGCCGAGATAGCGCCACTGCACTCCAGCCTGGGCAACAGAGCGAGACTCCGTCTCAACAACAACAACAAAAAATTATATATATATATATATATTTATATATGATTTATCAAGGCGTGGTGCTTTAACATGAGCAGGGAAATCAGGGAAAACACTTGAAAAAAATAGAATTGGAAACCTACTTGGCATTTATATAATTGAAAATGCAAGTAAATTTGTGGATACTAATAGAATTATATGCGGCTCTATCAGCTGACAAGCAGAATTTTATGCTAAACAGAGTAATTTAAATAATTCAGAAAATAAAAACCTACACAAATGGAATGAACAGAACAAGATACTGTCTGAAATGACACACAAATCAAAATGAACATATGTATTGATGGTCTAGACTTTAAATTAATGCCTTGACTATGCGACTGGTGCAGCCAGAGTAAGAATATTCCTTTCCACTTCCCATACCTAAAAATTTTCTAAAATCACCATTTAATGCCTATTAGTCTAAGATTGTTACATGACATCTTTTCAAAAATTACTGTTTATTAATATGTATATATGTCTCATCTCTCCAAGTAGAATAATAATAAAATTAAACACTTACTTAGTGCTTACTATGGGACAGGCACTGTTCTAAGTGCTTCATTTTATTAACTTGTTTAAATCTCACAACCAACCAATGATATGGCTAATAATACCATTCCCATTTACACGATGATACATATGAGTTACAGTGATGTTAAATAAATTTATCTGGAATCATATAGCTTGTAAATAGTAGGTCCAGAATTGAAACCCAAGAATCCTGACTTCAGGCTCACCTCTCAATCATGCCATTTTGCTAATTCTTGCTTTTTAAAGAGAGTGAAGAAAATGCTTGTACGTTTTTAATTTTCCCTTCCCCTTTGCTCAGGTTTCTAGCTCAGTGCAATGCATATTGTGAACATCCAACCTGAATTTATAAATGATGGATAAATGATTGCTTGAGTGCAGGGACTAACATAAAACCATTTGTAGGGGTTTTAGGGCAATCACACTTCAAGTGATAGAAAGCGTCCTCATTGAAAATTACAGTGTCAAAATTTAAATACCTCCACATATAAATAGTATAGTGTGTACTCTGTTCTCATACAGCTTTTTGAGACATATGTACATATAACAATTATAATCATCAAATGTAAGGACACCAACTACAAAATCCCTTTAAACAAAACCCTGAGTCTATAAGGTTGGCAATGAAGGTAAGAGGCCTTAGTTAGGGTACAGTCTAAGCTTCTATAAGAGAGATGCAAAAATAAAGTGGCTTATGTAATTCAGAAGTGTATTTTTCGCTCACAGAACAGAGGTACTGAAAGGCTGCCAGTCTTGCCATCCTCAAAATATGGCTTCCTTCCCTGTATCCAGTTCTTGCAATTTGAAAATAAAGAGTAAAGGAAGTTCATTCCCATTCCTTTTAAGGGCATAGCCTGGAAGTGACAAACATCAACTATGTTCATATCTTCAAGCAGGTCTAAGTCATGTGGCCACACCTAGTTGCAAGGTGCTGGGAAATGTCCTCAGTAGATGAAGGGCACATGCGCTTATAAACCTTAAAAACATTATTCTTAAACAATTGAAAAATGCATTTTGGGGGACAGTAGCAGTCTCTGACCCAGGAGGAGCCACAGCATGGGGAAGAAGAGTGGGACTGTAGAGCCTTAGCTTTTGTTTCTATGCTCACCTTCTCTTTAGGGAAATTTTCTTGATTATGTCTATGGTTTTGGATCTGGCCCTAGTCAGTTATGCTTCCTCTTTAATACTATGGCCCCAGTGTGGACCCAGATATGACCAGGTTGAAACATTTATATCCTTATTTTAATAATTAAAAAAATGAAAGTAATAGTAAAAGAATTCCTGCACATGGTTAAAAATAGAGTACAGGTAGAATTACAAGGGAAAGCAGTACTCTGTTGCTCCATAGTGCCTTTCTGAAAAGGTAACATCACTTTAATTTCTTTAACTATGTCTTCTGACAACTATATAGCTTTCTCAAAATACCATATTTATGTCTAATGTGCTTTAGTTTATAAATTTAAACATTATCTATTGAGTCTTAGTTCACTGACCAATAATGCCATACCTCTCACCCAATATAAATACATTAACATTTTAGTTACAGTATCCATTGTCTCTTTAATCTTAAGTAATTTACTTACACATTCATCTCTTATTTGGTCAATTATAGAAAGTATTTCTTGATTCTCTACTTTGAAGGTGAGGATATTAGCACTTCTGACATTTCTTTCAGCTTTCATCTTCTATCCTAACCCACATTTTGTCCTCTTTATTCTTAAATGTCAAGCTTGATAACACTTCATTGTCTTTATTAATGATAATTAGGTATCTCACCATGTGTTATAGGTTGTTTCTGAACGTTGAAAAATTAATACGTATTGTTTACATTTTTATGACTAAGGGGAATGAAATAGATTACTACCTGGTTTGTTTCCTCCCAACCCTTGGAGACACTGGTAGAGAGGGAAAAGGGGGAGGTGGAAGAAAGGGAAAAATAACTCATTTTGGTATAAAATTAGACTTTATAGATTTACAAGTCATGGCCTATTAGAAAGTGTCAATATTGGCTCTACCATTATCAGAGTATAAAAAGATATTTCATGAGTTGAAAGGCCTCCCTTTGGGTAAGCAATGCCCACATGTGCGACTTTGAGATTGCAGCTGTTAAATCTGGGCCAGATATGTCCTAATGTTGTAGAGAGGAACTGGGAAGCATTTCTGGCGGTCTTGAATTTCTCCATGTCCTTCTGTGTCTCATGGTAATCAATATTCCTTGAATTAATACTAAAGTTTGATACTAGGTAAGATCTCGTTGCTTAAGAGTCTGACTTGGCAATCCAACACTTTGTCTATTCTCATTTATTTATTGTCAGTCATTTACAGAAGCAAAAAAGTGTGCCATAAATATATCTTATTTCTCACTGAGACTATTTTCCTTAGAGTTTCTAAGTGCCTATATTTTCCTTGCAGTATTTGTTTTTATCATACCCTGATTTCCCTGAAGTCCATTCTCTTAAGAAATGTTGGATTGAAAATGTCTTTTCTGTGTCCTTGCATCTCTAAAAGTATCTGTAATAATATTTCACATTTGATCGATTAACTGGCCACTATAGAATTCTAGTAAAAAATAACTTTCTCTTAGAATTATGCGGGCAATATAACATAGACTTTAAATTTGACGTTGAGAAGTCTGAGACCACTTTGTGTTTTGCTTGGCCAAAGGCATGTAGTATGTTCCTTTAGTACATTTCACAAATAATTTTATTTGAAAAAATTTGACTTTTATTAGCTTTTTCAAAAGGACAACTGGAATTGCCAAGGTGTCATCTGAAATTAAGCAAGTACTTCATCTATCACTATCTTAGTTTTCTCATTGAAAACTGGGGACAGAAAAGATTACTGAGTTTTTTCTGGTTTTATAAATAACAATAATAGTAAGTGGCATCTTTTCAAAAAGGTTTTGTATCTATTTCTATTGTCCTAACTTGCCTTAACAGACATTTGAAGAGTAGACAAGGCCATTATTATTATTCCCATTTTATTACTGAAGAAGCTGAAGCACAAAGATGTTAAATAACCTCCTAAAGGCAAAACAGCTTTGTTTTGTTTAATATACAATTTTAAAAGTTGTTTAAGGAATGTTTAAAACAGAATTTTGTTTAAAACAAAGTCTACTGTATTAATAATTGCTAAAAGTATTATTTTAAGAACATAGCACTGTAAGGAGTCTTCTCTCATATCATAAAATGATAATCCTACTCTCTACACATCGAACAGGTTTTTAAAATTGTAAGCATTGGTGAATTTTGAGGATGAAAAATGAGATCAAAATACATACACACATATGCTAACAACAAGTATCATAGTTTAGTGTAGTAATGCTTCATAGTGAAATAATTTGGAAATTTTGACGAGATTTTACTAAGCAGTACAGATAAAGGAAAGGAAAACATTTTGTATCTTTAGTACAAGATGACTGACTTCAATATTAGGTGAAACCCCGTCTCTACTAAAATACAGAAAATCAGCCGAGCATGAAGGTGCACGCCTGTAATCCCAGCTACTTGGGAGGCTGAAGCAGGAGAATCTCCTGAGCCCGGGAGGCAGAGGGTGCAGTGAGCTGAGATTGCACTGCTGCACTCTAGCCTGGGTGACAGAGGGAGACCCTGTCTCAAAAAAAAAAAAAAAAAAAAAAGAAAAGGAAAAAGAAAAAAGAATATTCTTAGAGAACATCATATACTAGGCCTGATTATTTTTATTTTATATTAATTAATTTTCAGAAAAGTCACATGAACATTCAACAATTTCTGGTAATTCTATTACTGACCTGGAAATTTTTATATCTTGTTGAACACACTAATTTTTTCCTTCTCTGGTCTCCTTGGACATCGCACATCTCTTCTGCTCATTCTTACTGGAGACTTTGTGCCATACTTCATTGGGGAAAAATAAACCATTAGATGTAAATCCCTTTATTTTCCACTATGGAACCCATATATCTCACTGCATCTATATATATTTCTTGTTCTCTTCTGTTACAATTATAAGCCTCTTCTCTTCATTTCAGCAGTCATCTCCCCTCTTGTGTTCTGCAGCCCATCTGCCCTTAACTATGAAAGACTCTGGCCTACTCAGGTTTCCTTCTCCCTTGGATAATTAATCTCTTCCAATCTTCTGGATTATTCTCATCAACATGTACAGTTACTCTAGTGACTTCCATTCCACAGAAACAAAAATGCTATTTTCATTTCTGCTACATTTTTAACTTCTAGAGATTTTATTTTATGCTTTTTAAAATCAATTTCTTTTCTTAACCTATTTTCTGGATTTTGGTCCTTTCTTTCGCTCATTGAAAAATTTAAACACACTTATTCTACAGCCCCCTTTCAGATTGATCTGGTTACTCAGGATAATTTATGTGGTTTTTCAGGTTCCTTCTGCATGCCCAAGACCTGTGGCATTACCTAGTTCAGAACTGACTTTATGTTTGCCTTTGCTCGGGGTTTCAAGTTACACACTGCATGGAGAGTGCAAGTTTGGGTCCCCTACCTATGTTGGGCAATCTTTGGATTTCCCTCTCACATGTCTCTTTCCACTTATGATTTGCTGTAAGCAGTAAACTGCTTTAGTCCTATGCCAGGGAGGGGAGATTTTTCTGGTGCCTGTTCTTAGATTGTGTTGTGATTTCCCAGTAGAAAATTACCCATAAAAAAGCAAAGCAAAACAAAACAAAACAGACTATATTCTGAGTCCCCACAGATGGGCTCACATGCACTGTAGTAGAAAAGCAATTGGCAAGAATCAAACTCAGTTTTGTTTATCCACAATCTGCCCATAATGGAAGGGAAACAATTTATTTAAGGCCTTGGTTTTCAAAGTGCGGTCTCTGGAGCAGCACTTCCCATATACTCCCACCAACCAACCAACCAACCAACCAACAAACAAGCAAACAAAAAACCATACTCCAGATGGATAGGATAAGAATCGGCATTTTAACACTGTCTCCTGATAATTCCTATACATATTAAATTTTGAGATGCTATATGTCGAGGACACTGAGACTAAGTTCCAAGAGAATTATGGAAAATAAAAATTTTAAATTTTTTGCTCTATTCATCCAATTATGAGTAAAAATAGGCTCTGCAACAGTCACGTCATGAGGCCAGAGAAAACAACACACTTTCTTTCTATTGTAAAATATACAATTTAAGATGAGGAGAATAAACTATAACAATTTTTATTTTTCTTTCCCCCTTAATATATAACACATAGATAATAATTTACATATTTATGAAGTACATGTGTGTGTTTGCTACCTGCAAAGAATATGTAATGATCAAGTAAGAGTAACTGGGGTATCCAGTTACCCCCATCACCTTGAGTATCAGGTCATTTTGTTTTTCAAGACAGGGTTTTGCTCAGTCCCCCAGGCTGGAGTGCAGTGGCACAATCATAGCTCATTGCAGCCTCCGCCTCCCTGGCTCAAGAGATCCTCCCAACTCAGCTTGCCAAGTAGCTGGTACCACAGGTGTGTGTCACCATGCCTGACTGGTCTCAAACTCCTGGGCTCAAACACTTCTCTCACCTCAGCTTCTCAAAAAGTTTGGATTACAGGCATGAGTCACCACATTCAGTGTGTTTATCATTTTTATGTCTTGCTATCATTTTATGCCCTCTTTTCTAAGTACTCTGAAGTATATAATATTATTGCTAACTATAGTCACTCTAGTCTGCTATCAAACATTAGAACTTATTGCTTCTATCTAACTGTATGTTAGGACCCATAACCAATCTTTTTTTACCCACCCACCATCCACCCTTCTCAGTCACTGGTATCAATATATCTGCTCTCTATATCCATGAAATCAAGTTTTTTTTTTTTTTTTTTAGCTCCCGTATATGAAGCAAAACATACGATATTTGTCTTTCTCTGCCTGGCTTATTTCAGTTAATATAATGGCCTAAGTTCCATCCATGTTGCTGCAAATGACACAATTTCATTTTTTAATGGGTAGATTGTATTACATTTTGTACATGTATATATCATATTTTTATCTACTCATCCATTCATTAGGCACTTGGGTTGATTCCATATCTTTGCTATTGTGAAGAGTGCTGTAATAAACACGTAAATGCAGGTATCCCTTTGATATTCTGATTTTTTTCTTTTGGATAAATACCCAGTAATGAAATTACTGGATCAAATGGTAACTACTTTTAGTCCTTTGAGAAATCTGTATATACTATTTTCCATAGTGGCTGTACTAATTTACAGTTCCATCCACAATGTATAACAGTTCCCTTTTCTCTGCATCCTTGTCAGCACCTGTTATTTTCTGTGTTGTTAAAAATAGCTGTCCTAACTGGGATGAGATGATACCTCACTGTGTTTTTGATTTGCATGCCCTTGATGTTGCCCATTTTTCATATGCCTGTTGGACATTTGTATGTCTTCTTTTGAGAAATATCTATTCATGTTCTTTGCCTATTTTTAACAGGATTATTTGCCTTTTGTGTGTTGTGTTTTTTGTTTTTACCGTTGAGATATTTGAGTTCCATATACATTCTGGATATTTGTTCCGTGTTGGGTAATTTTCAAATATTTTCTCCCATTCAAGAGGTTGTCTCTTCATTCTGTTGATTATTTCTTTTGTTGTGCAGAAGCTCTTCAGTTTAATAAAGTCTCATTTGTCTATTTTTGCTACTATTGCCTATATTTTTGACATAGAAGTGACAGTTTCTTTGCCTAGGCAATGTCCCAGAGAGTTGTCCCTATGTTTCCTTCTAGTATTTTTACAGTTTGGAGTCTTATATTTAAGTCTTTAATCCATCTTGAGTTGATTTTTGTGTATGGTAAGAGAGAAATACAGTTTCATTTTTTTGCTCAACTTCAGTTTTAAACTTCATTCCAGTTTTACCAGCACTATGTATGTATGTATTTATTTAATTTTTTGAGACAGAGTCTTGCTCTGTCGCCCAGGCTGGAGTGCAGTGGAATGATCTTGGCTCACTGCAAGCTCCACTTCCCGAGTTCATGCCATTCTCCTGCCTCAGCCTCCCGAGTAGCTGGCACCACAGGTGCCCGCCACAATGCCTGGCTAATTTTTTGTATTTTTAGTAGAGACGGGGTTTCACCATGTTAGCCAGGATGGTCTCGATCTCCTGACCTCGTGACCCACCCGCCTTGGCTTCCCAAAGTGCTGGGATTACAGGCTTGAGCCACCACACCTGGCCTACCAGCACCATTTATTGAAGAAGACATCCTTTCCCCACTGTATATTGTTGGCAACTTTGTTGAAGATCAGTTGGATATAAATGTGTGGATTTATTCATGGGTTCTGTATTCTGTTCCATTGGATTATGTTCCTATTTTTATACCAATACCATGTTGTTTTGGTTACTATCACCTTGTAATATATTTTGAAATCGGGTAGTGTGATGCTTCCAGCTTTGTTCTTTTTGCTCAGGATTGCTTTGGCTAGTGGACTCTTTGGTTCCATATGAATTTTAGGACTGATTTTTGTTTCTTTGAAAATGACATTGTTACTTTGTTAGGGATTGCATTGAAGCTGTAGATCCCTTGGGGTAGTACAGTTATTTTAATTATATTAATTCTTCTGATCCATTACCATGAGATATCTTTCTGTTTGTTTGTGTCCTCTATAATTTCTTTCATCAGTGTTTTGTAGTTTTCCTTGAAGAGATATTTTACCTCCTTGGTTAAGTTGATTCTTGGGTATTTTATTTTTGTTTGGAAGCTATTATAAATGGGATTATCTTCTTGACTTCTTTCTTTTTTGTTTTTGGCTGTTTCGTTAGTGGTATATAGAAATGTTACTAATTTTTGTATGTTGTTTTCTATCCTGCAATTTCAGTGAAAATTTTCATGAGATTCTGAGAGCTCTCTGGTGGATTCTTGTTTTTTCTAGAGAGATCATGTCCTCTGCAAAGAGTCAAATTTGACTTTCTATTTTCCAATTTAGATCCTTTTATTTCTTTTTCTTACTTGATTGCTCTGGCTGGGACTTTCAGTACCATGTTGAATAGTAGTAGTGAAAGTGGGCAACCTTATCTTGTTCCAGCACTTAAAGGATTTTGGCTTTCCCCCATTCAGTATGATGTTAGCTATAGGTCTGTTATATATAGCCTTTGTTATTTTAACATATGGTCTTCCTATCTCTAGCTTAAGAGTTTCTATCATGAAGCAATGTTGAATTTTGTCAAATGCTTTTTCTGCATCTATTGAGATATTCATATGTTTTTTTCTTCATTCTGTTGATGTGATGTATTACATTTATTGTTTTGCATATATTGAACCATTATTGCATCCTTATGTAAAATCCTGTATGATTGTTTCATGTCATCTTTTTGGTGTGCTGTTGGATTCAGATGCTAGTACTTTGTTGAAGATTTTTTGCATCCATATTCATCAGGGATATTGGTCTGTAGTTTTCTTTATTTGATGTGTCCTTGCCTGGTTTTGACATCAGGGTAATGCTGGCCTCACCGAAAGAGTTAGAATTGTCTCTTCTATTCTTGGGGGGAATAGTTTGAGGAGAATTGGTATTAGTTCTTTTTTGTTGCTGTTGTTGTTGTTGTTCTGTTTTTTTTTTTTTAATTATACTTTAAGTTCTAGGGTATGTGTGCACAATGTGCAGGTTTGTTACATATGTATACATGTGCCATGTTGGTGTGCTGCACCCATTAACTCGTCATTTACATTAGGTATATCTCCTAATGCTATCCCTCCCCCCTCCCCCCACCCTACAACAGGCCCCGGTGTGTGATGTTCCCCTTCCTCTGTCCAAGTGATCTCATTGTTCAATTCCTACCTATGAGTGAGAACATGCGGTGTTTGGTTTTTTTGTCCTTGCAATAGTTGCTGAGAATGATGGTTTCCAGCTTCATCCATGTCCCTACAAAGGACATGAACTCATCCTTTTTTATGGCTGCATAGTATTCCACTGTGTATATGTGCCACATTTTCTTAATCCAGTCTATCATTGATGGACATTTGGGTTGGTTCCAAGTCTTTGCTATTGTGAATAGTGCCACAATAAACATACGTGTGCATGTGTCTTTATAGCAGCATGATTTATAATCCTTTGGGTGTAGTATAGTTCTTTTTTATATGTTTGATAGAATTCTTCAGTGAATCCATCCAGCCCCTTTTTTGTTTGTTAGGAGACTTTATTACCATTTCAATCTTGTTACTTGTTATTGGTGTGTTCAGGTTTTCTATTTATACCTGATTCAATCAGGGTAGGTTGTATATTTTCAAGAATTGTTAGTTTTCCGGTTTGTGAATGTGTAGTTTTCACTACAGTCTCTGATGATCTTTTATATTTCTGTGATATTTGTTGTAATGTCTCCTCTTTCATGTACGAGTGTTTATATGGGTCTTCTCTCTTCTTGCTTAGTCTAGTTAGAGCTTTATGTTTATGTATTTTGTTTATCTTTTCAAAGAACAAACTTTTCATTTCATTGATACTTTGTATTGTTTTTCTAGTCTCTATCTAGTTTCAACTCTGATGTTTCTTATTTATTTTCTTAGGCTAATTTTTGGTTTGGTTTATTCTTGCTTTTCTAGATTCATGAGGTGCATCATATAATTGTTTATTTGAAATTGTTTTTACATAGGCATTTATTCCTATAAACTTCCCTTTTAGCACTGCTTTTGCTGTGTCCCATTGCTTTTGACTTCTTGTGTTCCAATTTTCATTTGTTTCAAGAAATTTTTAAATTTCCATTTTTATTTCTTATTGACCCAGTCATGGTCAGAAGTATACTATTTATTTCACTGTGTTTGTATAGTTTCCAACGTTCCTCTTGGTATCAATTTCCAGTTTTATTTCATTGTGGTCTGAGAAGATACCTTGTGTGCTTTTTATTTTTATTTTTAATTGAAACTTGTTTTGTGTTCTAATATATGGTCAGTCCTAGAGAATGTTCCATGTGCTGATAAGAATGTGTACTCTAAAGTGCTGGATAAAATGTTCTGGAGATCTTGGAGGGCGGGCCCAGATGGCCGAATAGGAACAGCTCCAGCCTCCAGCTCCCAGCATGAGTGACACAGAAGACGGGTGATTTCTGCATTTTCAACTGAGGTACCGGGTTCATCTCCCTGGGGCATGTCGGACAGTCGATGCTGGTCTGCCGGTGCAGCCCGACCAGCAAGAACTGAAGCAGGGTGAGGCATCACCTCACCTGGGAAGCACAAGGGGGAAGGGAATTCCTTTTCCTAGCCAAGGGAAATTGAGACACACAACACCTGGAAAATCGGGTAACTTCCACCCTAATACTGTGCTTTACCAAAGGTCTTAGCAAGCGGCATACCAGGAGATTATATCCCACATCTAGCCCAGAGGGTCCCATGCCCACAGAGCCTCCCTCATTGCTAGCACAGCAGTCTGAGATCTAACTGCAAGGAGGCAGTGAGGCTGGGGGAGGGGCAACCGCCATTGCTGAGGCTTAAGTAGGTAAACAAAGCTGCCAGGAAGCTCGAATTGGGTGGAGCTCACCGCAGCTCAAGGAGACCTGCATGCCTCTGTAGACTCCACCTCTGGGGACAGGGCATAGCTAAACAAAAAGCAGCAGAAACCTCTGCAGATGTAAAAGTTGCTGTTTGACAGCTTTGAAGAGAGCAGTGGTTCTCCCAGCATGGAGGTTGAGATCTGAGAATGCACAGACTGCCTGCTCAAGTGAGTCCCTGATCCCTGAGTAGTCTAACTGGGAGACATCCCCTACTAGGTGCAGACCGACACTTCATACCTCACCCGGCTGGGTAGAACCCTGAGACAAAGCTTCCAGAGCAAGAATCAGACAGCAACACTCACTGTTCAGCAATATTCTATCTTCTGCAGCCTCTGCTGCTGACACCCAGACAAAC